>NC_089569.1:1764431-2064431 GCF_040115645.1 Euwallacea fornicatus
TAAAGCCCAGATGTGGCTCTCTGGTTCCCTTGACAAATTTATCTGGTGCCCCCCATAAATCGGGACAGCGATAATTCAAGGAACCAGTGCCATCACGGTGACCGGGTTTAAACACGTGAGGGTAAGTGCTGCATCGCGGGGTGCGATGCAGCAGACGTATTAGGGATTGTTCCAACGTCTTTAGGGCCTAATTGGTGACCAGCGATAACGCTGATTTATGTTGGGTTTTTTCCCAACAGGGACGCTCTGCATACTTTGAATATAATTTTAAAATGTAGCTCTAGTGAGTCTGCGTACACCTCAAAAAAGAAACAGTTAAAAAGTCTCTTGGCTTCGTCATGACATTCCGAGGCGGTACTCGCGGCCCACCCTGTATAGTCAATTGAGGAGATTGAAATGACTTTTATATCCCGAAAACATTAGGTTTATTCAATAACTACCATTTGTAAATCAACTTTTGGCCACCAGTGTAGTCCCAGTTAATTTTCTTTAATTCGACTCAACCTAAAGCATGTTCCGCTTTAGTTCAGGCAAAAGATTCCAACTCCTAAATCTAAACCTGAATTAAAGGTGGAATCTAATTCAGCCAGAAGCGGAAAGGGAGAAGATTACGAAGGCATAATTCACTTTTGTGAACCAATTTTGGTACGCAAACAAGAAGACCCCAACTTTTTAAAAATATAATTTGGTCAGATGAGGCCAAGTTTGCCAGAAAAGGCTTTTTCATTAGACAAAATAAACATTTCAAACTTGATCATAATCCACATGTATCACCGGAGAAATTGGATTTCAGGAAAAATTCAGTTTTTTTTTTGTCTCCTGAAGGACCCTCGAATAAGTCTAATCGGCAGTAAACGATTTTTTCGAAAATTGAAAAAGAATACCGCACTGGTCGTGGCCATAAGGGGAGATCACCGGCTTGTCGCGGCCAGGAAGCGAGAGGGGAGTCCTTTGAGATGGTAAAGGACTGTGGCATACCTTGTTTAGGTCAGTGATGGAATTCAATTACCTAATTCTCCCGTACTAGTGAATGGTTCATCTATAGTAATGTCGACAGGTAGTTTGTTTATAGGTGTTTACTTGCTCAGATGATTTCATCTCAAGCTTTAGCAAACCACCATTTATTATTGTATTTTTTAAATATTTGTAGGGTTACGTAACTAACCCTGCGCTTTAGTTTCGTGTCTAGTCATTTTGTAAATATGCGTTAAGTGTAAGTTCGATAAGGATTAGACAGTAGGAATTCCCCCCCGCGGTGTCTCCACCTTGTCGTGGTGGGGGGGCTTCACGTCTCCTTCTCCTCGGTCTCCTCGGCAAGATTCTTGCTGGGGGGACGGGGGAGAGGGAGACCGACTAAGAGAGACACAAAAATGAGGTACAATGAGTGTGTTGAAAAACAAAGTACCCCAGGCGGGTGATAGTCCCGCCGCCGGTTCCGACCGGGTGCAAGCCCCGGTGGCCGGCGCAGGCCCCATGGATTCTGGGGGGCGCCAGACCCACTTAACGTGTTTAGAGGAAGGAATGGGGGAGAGGAGGCACTCCATCGATCTGGTCTGGGATGAGACAGAGGGAAAATCGGTGAGAGCGGAAAGAGGGAGGTTAGAGACTGTAGCGGATAGGGTTAAAAGAAGGATACAGGAAGGAAGTAGGAGAACCAGGAGTGAGAATGATAGGAAAAGGAAAAGGGAGGAGGAAGAAGGTAGGGACACGCTGTATAAAAGGAGGGAAAGCCCCGAAGTTTTTATTCTGACGGAAGCCATTAGAGCGATTACAGGAATGGTTGGAAATTTGAGAAAACACATAGAAAACAACACAAAAAAGGAAATTAAGGAATTAACCGGTAAACTAGAAAAAGACAAGTAAGTAACATAAATCAAAATATCATTAAGGAATTTATAAATGAAAACAGATTTGAAAAAGTAGAAAAAATATTCATTGACACAGAAACACAAACGGACAAACAAAAAGGTAAAGGAAAAGAAATAGCTATTCAAACAGGGGAAATAAAAATGGAAAGGGCTAAAAACTTTGATGAGTACTTGGAACTGGTAGACAAAAAATGGAGCGAGGAAAGTTATGAAAAGACATGTTTTAAAGTAGGGAATCCGGTGGTCTCAGAGGAGGAAGGGACGAAGATAGTGATAGTGGGGCCTAAAGATATTAAAATGGATGGTGGAATTCAAGGGGAGTATTGTGGACGATTTCCGGTATTGAGTAAGATAAAAGAAAAGTTTGGGGTGGTTAAACAGACACAAAAAATCAAAACAAAAGATGAGGTGAAGCCAGAAAATAATCAGAAAATAATAAAATTACAATTTGACGGAAGAGAGGAAGATCTATTTGACAGAATGGTGGAACTACGAGCGGAGACTGAAAAAGAGAAGGACAAAAAGCTTATATTGCATGAAGTGGAAGGAATGGAGATAAGAAGATATAGAATAATGATTGAGGGAATTTTTTATGGGACAGAAACAGAAATTAAAATATACACAAGAAAAATGGTTAATATGGGGACTCAAAAGAAAAGAAGGGAGACATATGCACTGATAGTGGAGAAAGATGAAGGTGGGAAAGTAGTAGATATGGTAAAGGGGGTCAAGAAGATGTTGGATGACTGCGAGGAATGTGGTGATATACAAGGTTTACGGACGACTAAAGACGGAGATCTATTAATGATGATGGGACAGGCGAAGGAGAGTGCAAAAATTCTCAAGTTGACGATGCAGGGGAGGACAAGTGCCAGAGTGAGACTGGTAGGACCAGGTACAGGGAGAATGGTGTTGCATGTGAGGGGTATGGATGCGGCGACAACAAGAGAAGAGGTGATGGAGGCGATAAATGACAGGATACCTGAGGCAAGTGAGGGAGAAATAACGGTGAGAAATATGAGGAAAAACTGGGGAGACACACAGGCGGTAACGGTTACGCTGGGAGAAGATTTGGGGAAAAAACTGTTGGAAGAGCCATATATCAGGATTGGAGTTTGTAGGTGTAGGATGGAAAAGAGGATAGAGATAGGAAGGTGCTTTAGGTGTTGAGGACTGGACCATTTGGCAAGAGACTGCACGGGAGTGGACAGGACGAAGTGTTGCTTCGCGTGCGGGGAGGAGGGACATGGAAGCCGTAATTGTAAGGCGGAGGAGAGGTGTATGAATTGTGGGAAGAAGGGACATAGAACAGGGTCAGGAAGGTGTGATGTGTTCAGGAGGGCCATTTGGAAAGTCAAGGAGGAGGAAAGGAGGAGGAGTTTGGCTGCCCCGCCTCTTGGAGGAGTGGGGTAGCTTATTGAAATACCACCCCTCCCCCTGAAGTAATGCCTAGCGGCGGTTCCGGGGGGGACCTAGGGTGAAGAGAGGAGGGTTTTAGTGGGTAGGCACCTCCCCTTGCGGGGAGGTGAATCCCACATAACCCGGTCGACAGTTCAACAGACCGGGTACCTATGAAGGTTTCCCTCCTCTATATAAAAAAAAAAAAAAAAAAAAAAAAAAAAAAAAAAAAAGTAGGAATTACTTTTAAGTTAGAAATACCCCTTGAGGCACGGCACTGGTAGGCATTGGCCAGAGCACGAGAATTTCCCATGCCATGCCTTGTCGATGTTGGAATTGCCCACAATAGACCTTGTCGGTCTCACAGCTGCAGTTCCAATTCCCGGTTAAGACGCCACGATTTGATGCGGCAAATGGTGAAGATGGCACCCTGGTCAAGGTACGCCCATGGTTTATCATCACGGGTGTTGGTACTTAAGGATGGACAAGGCATGGAGGGCTCTCTGCTTTTGCCACTTTTGTGGTAAGCCACTGTAAGCGCACCTATTTCGATGTTCAATTCTCCTGTTTTAGGCATTATTTTTAATTTTTTTAGCACTTTATTTCCCACACGGCCTTTTCACTGTAAAATCTTAACGTTAACGTAACGTTAACGTAAATTTTCCCTACGAATCATTTTAAGTTATTGCTACAGTTGCTTTTCTTAAATGTTCCATAAAGGTTTTATTTAAATTTATGGCTTCGTAGCTAATAACGTCTTCAAACTAATATTAATTGTTATAGTTTTATGTAAAAATACTATTCTAGAGAAAAGCAATTAAATGTATTCAATGAGTATACTTATACTATCTTTTTATTTAAATAATACGATAAAATAAGCATGCCCAAATACTTTTGAGCGGTAGTGTACATACTAGAATTTTAAATGATACATCGTGAGTGTAACAATAGATACTATTTAATTGTCAAATGATTTATTCTTTAACGAATAGCGATCCAGACACAAGTTAATCTGGTGACAACTTTGGACCTTCTTCAACCTATCCTCATTGGATCTCCCCCTTTTTTCGTGATAATGTGCTATCGTTAATAAAGGCGAGCAATCTGTTTAGTCTATGTTAGGATTGCAATAAATAACCATATATGAAACCTGAATCCCTTTCAGCATCCTTAAAGATAGTTTAAGACCTTTATGGTCTTCCAAACGTAACATTCGGCTATAGATTTATGTTTGTTCGGTCCGCGGTATACTAATGATCATCACTCGTAAATGGTCATATAGCTCTAGGTACACACCACTAGGCACAATAGTTTATTGCAATGCGTATACTAAGACGATAAGTAAGAAAAAATAATTTATTGCGATAAATACTGTTTTTTTGTGGATCGTGGTCTGCGTATGCTTTGAATCGTTATATCCCAAATACTGGATTTGGTACAAATCTGATTCAACGCGGGTAGATACTTCGAGAGGTCCTCTACACAGTGTGCAAAAACGGTTACTGTACCAAAATGCAAACTCCCCTAAAACCAGCTAAGTTTTTTGTTTTTTTTTTTTGAGATTTCGGCCCTCTGGCATCAACCGATAAATCTGCAAGTATATGAAAATAAGAAGGTGCTTACTGAAGGACGCACCATTTTGCCCCACGCTGTACGATGAATGGGTCCCGAGATATGACGTTTTAAAATTTTCACCCTCAACCCCGTCCTACTCTTAAATGGTGAGACTCAGGAAGTTGAAATTTTCTGTGGTAAGTCCTTTGAGTGATAGGGACAATTGGTAAAAATTTCAAATCGATCGCCCGTGGGCGCCGAATTGACCCCTTAACCTTACACGGCCTTTCAGCAAGAGACAGGTATAGTCAGTAATAAAAGAAGCAGCGAAATGATATACCGGGTGTGCTATTTAATGTGCCAGAGTTGCTGCTGCGACTTTCTTTTTAAATCTAACTGGCAAAGTCGCGCTGCTGAAAACATTTCAAATCGATAGAGCAAGGCCCGTATTTGTAATCTTCCGAAAGTTCATGTTTGCCCTAAAGGTTTGGCCTACCATCGGCCCCCGAAGCACTCTGTGTACCTACGTACGTACACCGATTTGCAATAAGACGGAGTGGTAGTTCTGGCGGCTATATGATGTCATATGCGCAGCACAACCCGCTGAAAGGGGGAGAATGAACGACCCTTTTCTGAATTACTGAACTAATCATAATGAAATCGGGCTTCAATGGAGCAGCAATCACCAAATAAATCTCCGCGCTCGTATCATCTATTGTAAGGAATCGTCATGAGCGTTTAAGGCCCGGTTTCCCGAAAATCAGTAAATTCCTACGACCCTATTGTTCCAAGATATCTTATGCCGTTTGATTTAAAAGGGTCGTGCATCACATATACTGAAATCAATGAACTGCGAAAGGGTTTCGTATTATTTGTGATCGCAACGAGAAGGGGCGTGTATTGTCGAGGGTCCAAATTGCCAGTTAATGGTGTGCTTGGATTTTTATTCTCCCTACTTCGAAGGGTCGTCTGTGTTGCCCTTTTGACCGCTGATTCCTGTTTTATTGCCGTTAAACTAAGTCCGTACCTTTCCAGCATATTCGTTGGTCGTGGACCAGAGCAGGAGCGTTAAACTGGTTTCAATTAAACGAAACAACGATTATTTCCCCCTTTTCGACCAAAGAACGCCCCGAAGAGATATCTCCTCCGGAGGAATTAGCGGAATTTCTCAATCACGCCATGGAATTTCAGATATTGAAATGTAACGGAGATTCGAGAGCTCCATTGTTTAAAATTCCTCCTTCTTCATTATACCCAAGGATAATGCTTTGGATTGTTTATCGTTTTATTAAGGGAATACTCCTAAATAGGTCGAGCGTTTCGGTGGAAATGGTCCGCCATATTAAAATATATATTTATACACATACATCAACAGGGTGCAGGGACAATGGCAAAAATTTCAATAAATTATTTATTGCCGCATGAAAACAGTTTTTTATCAGTAAATATACGTGCTGGTATTAATTGAATATTTAAAAAAATTCAATTGAGGATTAGGTTCGTCGATTATGGCAAGAGGGCATGTAACGGAACAACAAAATACCTATACAGGGTGTCCCGGATCAAAGCGCAAATGTTTTAACCAAGGTTTCTACCAGTGAAGCTAACAGACACGCGTTTTTCCTTTTTGTCCAAAAGTCGGCCGTTTAAGTTCTAAAGATCTTCGAATATGGGGCCCCATTTGGATGAAATAATTTATGTCGGAAGAGCCCTTCAAAGGGTTTTCGTTAAGCTTGGTGTACAAACATTTTCCGATCGTAGCAATTCACAAATAAAAAAATGAAACATACGGCCTCGCCGTAACATAGATATAAGGGCCGGACTATGAATATGGAGGCCCGTATTTACTCAACCGTTAAGTATTTCGATTAAGTGATTACACTACTGGATTATGCCTTTGGTTGAGCAACTTTTTTGTCTCTTGGAGCCTTTTCACAGAATGCTTCGTTTCCTCATAGCAGTGCTTTTTAAAGAATTCTTATCTCCCTCGGATTAGTCCGTGTCTGCCTAAAGTTATTTATTGAATTATTTGCAACAAAATAGCAAAATTGCACACTAAAAATTGTTCATAGTGACCACGAGTTCCTGGACTTTTCTTAAATGATGAGGGTGATCCTTTCTTGGGGTAACACTCTTTGAATACGACTTTCTGGGATCATTAAGTCACGCTAGGCATTTCTAGAACTACCACTACCAAAATTGAAATTTCTAAGCTTAAACGTTTTTAAGAAGAAAAAAAAAAACGATTTATTTCCGCCATTTGGGGACCCGAATTGAGAACTTTCATACAAAGATCCCCCTCTAAAAAGGGTGGTAGAACACCCCGTCAAAAGATTTGACCACTGTTCCGGAACACCTTGTATTAAAGCTGTAGTGGTAGGAAGAAACCCTGTGTAAGTAAGGTAAATGGAAACAAGTGTCTTGAGCTTCCCCCGCAATACCGAGCGATAAAACCCGAATTTTGGGAAAATGTTGTTTGGCCAGATGAAAGTGAATTCAATAGTTTTGGACCAGAGGGACGAAGAAAAGCATGAAGAAAGACAGAAGAAACGCTAAATCCGATAAACACAATTCCCATACCGTCAAACGTGGAGGAGGGGAAGTAATGATCTCGGGTTGCACGGAGGCACCTGATGTAGGAAATTTGGTATTAATTGATGAAATCATGAATCATCAAGTGCACCCTAATATCTTAAAGGAAAATTTAGTGCGAAGTACGGAAAAATTGGTGTCGACACGCAACTATTACTTTCAGCAAGATAATGACCCCAAACGTAAATCTTACGTAGGAAGCCAGTGGTTGATATACAGGGCGTTTCCTAGGTACGGTACATAACTTCGGGAGCGCATTCTACAGCTAAAATAAAGGTAATTTTGTTACATAAACTATTATATATCCCAAAAAAGCTTCGTTGCGGAAATACAGGGTGTGACAATTTATTAAAAAAATTACAATTTTTTAAATATTTCCGAAACTACTCGAGACATTTTAGTGAAATTTTGCAGGGTTTGGGACTTAGCAACGGTGCGTATATTACGCTAAAAACAGTGGCTGGCGTGTAACCGGTGGCGTGCGGGCAGGATAATTGCTGAATATTTTGAAGGAAAAATGTGGTACGCCACTGTTCTTTTCCAATATTTCCTTCCTTTTTTAATTATGTGTTCGATTTGGAAAAAGAAAGGTTTCTGGACTTTTTTTCGTAGGATGCACCGTTTTCGAGTAAGTAAATAAAAAACATTGTAACTAAATTTTTTCATCCTTTTTTATTATTCTTAAGAGAAGAAATTCTTGTATGAATATATGAATTTTTTTGTTGTGTACTTGCCCGTTTGGTAACGAAATTGTCGACATTTTACTAGTCACCAACACCGTTTATTTATCTGTGCGTGAGACATTAAATTTCAGACAATAAAATTTTCACACCCTGTATTTCCGAAACGAAGCATTTTTGGGATATAGTTTATGTAGCAAAATTACCTTTATTTTAGCTGTAGAATGCACTCCCGAAGTTATGTACCGTACTTAGGAAACACCCTGTATAATACACCACATTTATTAAAGACACCTCCCCAAAGTACCGACCTTAATCACGTAGAGCATCAATGGAATAATTTGGAAAGCCAGATTCGGGAAAACTTGATACGTAATAAAGGTGACTGGAAAAGTGTCGTTTTGGAAAAATGGGAAAAAATGTCACGTGACGGTACAAAACAGGTACCTTTCCCGGTATTAATTGGTTTTCTTCTTGGAAACAGAGTTATTTTATATAAATAAATGAAAAATGGGTACCATGCATTGAGAGGCAATATGCCGGAATGTCCTCTAAAGCGGTAAATCAAAATTTTACAAAAATGAAAAAATGAAGATAAAAGAATATTTAGTTTAAAAAATTAAACACGTTCACCATTGGCGCGCGCAAAAAAAAGTTTGGGGGGGGGGGGGGGACGTGTCCGTGACACGTCTCATCGAACTGTGCACCACTACAAAATTTCATTAAAATACGATAAGAAGTACCGAAGTTATCAACCAAATAAATAAATTTTTTAATAACTAACTCTCTGTACAGCGAGTATAAAACACCAAAGAAAAAAGTCACATAAGGAAACTTATTTTCGCTCAAAGAATCTGTGGTTAGTGGATTGGCCTACTAATTTGTAACACCCTGTATATCGTGGTAATTTCACAAAAAAATTCAAAAGTTTTACGAGTGATAATATGGCGTACCAATACTTTTGGAGTGACTGTATATATCTATCTTAAAGGAAGAGTTATCGTTGGGGGTATGGTCAACATTGACGGTGGAACTAATTTCATTTCCATGGAGCGCTTCTCATGAATATGCCTTTGATTATAGCGATTGATTTCTTCATCCTGCAGTCATTCCCTTCGGAAGAGCCGTTGGACCAAGTTTCGTGCTTATGCAAGACAATGTCCGTCCACATACCCCCCGCACGTGTAGTTCAATATTTCGTGACTGAAGAATCTATCGATGTTTTGCCCTGGCCAGCGCCATCTACAGACACGAACCCCATCGAGCATGTCGGACATGTTATTCGGCGATGGGTCCAACGTGAAAATTCACTTTTTATTACACTTGAGCAGCTTGTTTTATACCAATTGATCAAAACGATATCGATGCGCCCATTGTGGTTACGAACGGGCGATGCAGTCATATTAGACAGTAGGAGGATACCCCCATTGTAGTTTTTTTCATTATTTGTTGAATTTATAGTGAAATCGTTGGTTTTCGTGTGAAAATAAGTAACTTGTGATTTTTTGTTAGAATCCCGAAACCGTGCTGACGTGGGCGTCTTGAAAACGACCCCTGAGGATGATTCACAAAGTGCATACAGCTTTTTCAATGTACTTTACATGTACAGTGGTGGCCATAAGTATGGAATATTTTTTATATCATGGTATGGAGCGTGCCATCTTAAGTAAACTCAACATTTTGTGGCATACCCCTTAGCATCTCGGACAGCCTGACATCGACGCTGCGTTGACTCAATTAGATTCTGGCACGTCGAGGAAGAAATGTTTTTCCATTCTTCTTCTATGATCCTCCACAGTTCTTCAGTATTCGACACGTGTCTTTGTCTAATTTTTCGTTTCAAATCGTCCCACACGCGTTCGATGGGATTCAAATCGGGAGATTGTGAAGGCCATCCCATAACATCTATCTGCTTTCCAATAAACCAATTTTTAATCAACCGCGAACCATCAACCTGTCCTGTTGGAACCGCCATACCAGCGGTGTTTCTTCCTCGGCAAATGGAAGCATGTGCTGCTCTAGGATATTTTTGTATAAAAACCGATCCATTAGTCCATCAATTTTGACTGATAGGCCAACTCCAAATCTCAAAAAAGATCCCCACGCCATTAAACTCTGACAGCCATGTTTAACGGTGGGCTGTTGGTACTTGGGATCAAAGCTCTTCCCTGTTGGTCGCCGAGCTTAAGTTTGTCCATCCGAATCAAACAGTCTGCTTTTGGTTTCGTCACTGAAAAGGACGGAATTCCGTTTTTCGGGCGTCCAAAACAGACGTGAGCTTGCAAATTTAATTCTGGGCACCTTCCGGTTTTTTTTGGAAATTAATGGTTTCTTCACTGAATCGTCCAAACAATCCAGTATCACATAGACGACGCCTCGCAGTACGATCACTAATTTCAATGCCACTATTAGTTGTAATTTCATCTTTTATTAATCGCGATGATTTTTCGGGATCTTTGGAGTATATGATTTTAATACGTTGATCTGTTGTTTCTCTGGGACGTCCTGTTTCCGGACGGTTTTTTACGGCGTTGAATGCCCCAAACTTCCTCAAAATTTCCGATACACACCCCTGGCTCACATTAAATGTCTTTGCGATGTCCTTTTGATTGGCTCGGTCATTGGACACCTCCACCATTCGTGATCGAAGATCTTCCGAAAAATTTTTTTTTTTTTTACCATTTCGGCTTCGAATTTTATCGAACTGTAACACTCGGTGGTGAATGCTAAATGCAAAATAAATTCGAATCTATGATATTTCATACTTTCGTCCATCTGAAAAAATTTGTTTATCGGTGAAATTTTTGATATCAACGTTCTATAAATTCTGTATGGTTTGAAATGTAGAATCGACCGAATCCCAATTTAAATATACCGGAATGGAAGAAAAAAAGTGAAGGTCCTTTAGCTAAATAGAGTTTCAGAAAATATTCCATACTTACGGCCACCACTGTAATTTCAATGTGGTGTGGGAAGAATGGAAACGTTAATTGCCAAGACAATTTATGGATATGCCAAAAATATTATGAACTTTTAAACACGTGGAAATCCCCGCTGGCAGCACCTTGCACGCTTTATATCAATATTTAATTAAAATTGAATTTTCCACTTGAAGAAAACGCCGGATATTAAATTTAGTGCCACATTTCAGTTTTGCTTTGGAATTGTTAAAAGATTCTCCTTGTTGTATAATTATCAAATTTCGAACGCATGCGCATACAGTGGCGGTCATAATTATAGCAACTTTTAAAAATTTTAAATAAGACGTGTTTATTCGGCTAAACCCAATATACAGTTACTCACAAAGTTGACCGTACACAATGCGAATATTCATAAATTTGTGAAATATAAACGTTTTTTTTTGTTTTTTTTTTTTAAATCTACAAGGCGAGTCTTAAGTAACGGGACACAGAGCAACGATGGATTTATGACGTAAAAATAATGCAATATATGTAGGCTTTTTCTTTTCTTTCTTAACTTGTCTTGGGTTTTATTTCTGAGTTTTTACAATTAGGGGCTTACTTACTAACTTAACTAAGAGGATACACGCGTTCCTTCACGACACTCCCGACACCTCACCGAATCGTCACCTCGAGAAAAAAGAGAGAGCGTCCCAGTTTCTCCAACACCTTAAATGCTACTTTCTGGGGCAATAAACCAGCGGCGTACCCTAACCAGAGACCGATTCCCGATCCGCCATGTTGGCAGCCATATCTGAACATCACAAACCATCCTTTGTCAGAACCGTTGTCGGCTGTCCTTCCTGGTTCCTGTTCCTGGTTCTAACAAGGAGAGGTTCGACTTTCTTCTACTTCATGCGGCTCTCAACCAAGGATAATTACTGGGAAAATTCCAGTAATGCTGCGAACCACATGAACTCAGTGACCATACACATGGGCGTATCATCAGGGTACCTCACTCTGTATTCCCCTAACCCAGCCTAAATTATAGCTACTTTACAATGTACATCCTCCTATTTGCATCTCGATTTGGTCAGACGGCAACAATTATACTTGTTAATTAATATTTACAAAATATTGCAGCGATCTGACAAACGGATCCTACATATAGCTAAATTTATGTTATACCAAAAGTTGAAAATAACTGAGATACAGGGTGTCAAAGTTGAAAAATTAAATCAAATTTTCTTTAATATCTCTGGAACAGTTCGGGCTAATTTCACGAAATTTCTTATGTAGGGGGTTTTTGGAGATGATCAATTCAAATTTATCGACGATTTCGGTGTATCTTCTAGAGGGTGCCACAATCGACAATTAGGAGTCATTTAAGCCGTTTAAACTTTTTTGTGTCACGGCGTATGTCATTTTGTCCTCATAAAATTTGCTCCCCCACCTTTTCTAGTTAAAAAAGTTATACCTTATTGGTGTCGCTAGGAGCAGCGATTTTCGAAAAATTCAATTAAATAACTTAAATTCCCATTTTTTTCTACTTGTTGACATGTAACAACATAATTTTTTTGCATTGTTAAAAAAGCACAAAGATTATATGAAAACAATTTAATACCGTAGGTTCGTTATTTTGTGCGAAAATCGTCACTCTTTGACGTTTTTGACGACTTTAAAAAGCTGTAACTCCTTTATTTGCGGTTCGATTTTGATCAAATTTTCAGGATATATGAAGAAAAATCCTCTCTGCAAGAATGTTAAAACCACATTGAAAAATTTCCACCGCACAAGAAGTTTTCAAAACGCAGTTTTTTTTTAAACTCTGGAAAGCACTCCAAAAGTTAAATTTTCAAAAGTTGCTCAATTACGCAAATTGAGTTTCGGTTTGAATTTTCATTATACAAAATTTGAACAAAATCAGTCAAAAGTCACGGTTTACAGAATTTTTTTTCGGCTGTACGGATACTTTTTTGAGTGACTGTATTTATCAAAACAACTTTTTTTGAAAATTCTTTTAAGACTAAGAGGTTTATTCCAAACACGTTCATCTGAGTGAGTTATTGTGTTAATGTGACAGAAATGGCAAGCAAAAGGGTGCAAACCGACATCGCGACGCGAAAATTAATATTAAAATTATATGCTACAGGGAAAACAATGCGTGAAAACGGAAAACTAACAGAAAGGACACATTCCACAGGACAGTGGATAATAAACAAATATCGGTATGAAGGATTGGTACAAGACGAGCCTGAAAGAGGACGAAAAAAGTTGCTCTCTGATAAGGATGGACGATTCATTGTAGACATCTAAAGATTAACCCGAATAAAAATGTACCTAAATTAGCAAAAGAAGTATCCCAGAGAATTAGCAAATCTGTGTCGACTGAAACAGTAAAAGAAGGGTTCTCAGAAAAAGTGGATTTAATGGCAGAATAGCAAGAAAGAAACCTTTCATATCAAAAATTGATAGACAGAAATGGCTTGATTTTGCAAAAAAAACACCTAGAGAAGCCTTTAGAGTCTTGGAATAGCGTCATTTTAACAGATGAAACAAAAATAAATTTATTTAGATCGGATGGAGGACGAATCGTATGGAGGAAACGAAATACGCAACCGCAGGAGAAGAATATCGTGAAAACAGTGAAACACGGAGGTGGATCATTAATATTATGGGGTGCTATGGGAGCGAATGGTATCGGTAACCTACATCAAATTACTGGAATAATGGACAAAAATGTGCACCTCGATATTTTAAAAGCGAATTTGCGACCGTCCGCTGAAAAATTGGACATGCCCAGAGTTTTTTATTTCCACCGAGATAATGACCACAAACACACTGCCGGCATTGTCAGGCTTTGGTTGATACATAATGTACCGCGATTATTAAATCCTCCACCTCGATCGCCAGATCTCGATCCAATTGAGAATTTGTAGAAAATTTTAAAGAATTAAGTACAAAATTACAGGTGCAGTAATTTAAAAGAATTTAACAAAAGTAGTCTATAATTCATGGGAAAACGTTTCTTCGGATGTGACCAGAAAGTTGATAGAATCCATGCCGCGTCGCTTGAAAGCAGTAATTGAGGCGAAGGGGGGTGCCACCGAGTATTAATAATTAGTAATAATCTTTTTTTTCCAAATTTATGCAAATAAATCAATATTTGATATAAATCTTTACTTTTGTACGGTTAATTTTGTGCCTACATTTTGCGTTATTGTTTTTGTTTTATTTTATATTTTTTTGAATTTAAACCGTTTTTGTTAAATTTTCGTAGCGTATTATATACATTGACTTTCAAGAAAACCGCAACACCAAGAAGAACACATTGTACACGTTTGAAATTCTGGCATTACGTTGGGTAATAGACAAAAACGATTAAAATATCAAAAGAAAATTATTGTGAATGAGTGAAAAAATTTAATAATAATTTAATAATGGGTGGTATCTCCTCTTAAATTAATACATTCCTGTGAGCGACGTGGCGTGCTTAAAATTAAATCGTCAATATCTTCCTGTGGTATTGTATCCCAGGCAATCTGCACCTGCTCGCGGAGTTCATCTATGGTCTCTGGAGGGCGAGCTAAACGTTGAAGTCTCCGACCCATTATATCCCATACATGCTCTATTGGGGACAAATCTGGAGACCGAGCTGGCCAAGGCAAAATATCCAAACTTTCAGCTTCCAAATACCTCAAAGTATCGTTGGCTACATGTGGTCGCGCATTATCCTGTTGAAATGTGCTTCCAGGATGGTCGCGCATGTACGGTACAAGAACCGGTTCTGAGACGCTATTAATGTACCTCTGAGCATTTAATCTATCATAAATGAAAACAAGAGGAGACCGACTACCATGCTGGATGGCACCCAAACCATGACACCCGGTGTTGAACCAGAATGACGCCTTTCCAAAAAATCCAAATTTAATCGCTCTCCTCTGCGTCTTCTAACACGTAACCGTCCATGAGATCGCCATAAACAAAATCGGCTCTCATCACTGAACGCGATTCTTCTCCACTCATCCACCCATTGCAGTCTCAGACGACACCACTGCAGTCGGGCCACCCCGTGGTTTCGTGATAATGGAAGCCGACGCATAGGACGATATGAATTTAGTCCAAAACTTCGAATTCTGCGATACATCGTACTAAGGGTGACCCTTCGATTTAGGGTGGCCACCCAGTTAGCACAAAGAGACGGAATTGTTTCAAACGGGGCGCCGGTCGCTGAACGACGAAGTCGCCGGTCTTCGCGTCATTCTCGGACGGCCACAACCACGATGACGATTCACTGACCCTTCGTTAGACCAATCTCTCCAAGCTCTCTTTACAAGTCTAAAATCATACCAAAATTTCAAATACATACAATGTGTTCTTCTGTGTATTGCGGTTTTTTTGAAAGTCAGTGTATGTTATACTCGTTTGCAACGAACATAGATTTTTAAAAAACATAAAAATGTGTAGGTTTTTTTTTATTAATTTATGAATTTGCGAATCATGTACGGTCAGTTTCGTGAGTAACTGTACGTTTTTATATTATTTATCTTCCGCATCCGTTGATGTTTAAAATTCATCCAAATGAAATATCAACAATACCTATAAGAAAAGACGTTTTATATTCTAAATTAAATCGACGATTTTCATTATGGCTCGAGGTAAAAACAATCTCATTAGAGATCATGAAAATGAACATTGAACGGTGTAAAAGTGGCGAGCGGCAAAGCGAAATTGTAAAGAGTTTGGGTGTGCCCCCGAGTCAATTGTATCTCGAATTATTCACAAATTCAGACAAACTGGAAGTGAAGCAGTTGCAAAAAAATCAGGAGGCACAAGGAAAACTACAAAAAGAGCTGATAAATGGATAATTCGAATGTGTCAAAAAAATCCATTTCTACCATCCACTCATATGAAATCACATTTAGAGGAAACGGGCCTAGCTCATATCGGGTCCAAGACCATAAAAACAAGATTAGTGGAAAATGGATTATTTGGTAGGCGACCAGCGAAAAAACCATTGCTGTCTAAGAAGAACGTGAAAGCCCGACTTCAATTTGCGCAGAATCACCAACACCGGACATCTTAACAGTGGAAATTGGTAGTTTTTGGTAGTCAAATTTAACTTATTCAAAAGCGATGGCCCATCACACGTCAAACGACCCAAAGGCGCGAAGTTGCAAAAGAAGTTTGTTGCACCAACCGTAAAACATGGAGGAGGTTCGATTATGGTTTGGGGTTGTTTCTCTGGTTTTGGTATTGGTCCGCTTCACAAAATAGAAGGTCGCATGGATCGATTCATGTACCGAGATATCCTCAGGAATCATTTACGACCCATACCTTGAAAAAACCATGCCACTAAGAAGCATTTTCCAACGAGATAATGACCCCAAACATAAATCGGAACTTGTTTCAGAATGGTTGAGAGAGGAAAGGATAGAAGTTCTTGCTTGGCCGTCGCAATCTCCCGATCTCAATCCCATAGAAAATTTGTGGGAATATGTGGATAATAAAATTCGGAATAATACATATTCCAATCTACAGGATTTATTTCAGGCACTTCGAGAAGTCTGGAAGAGTATTGATAACAATTACATCGACAATTTAATAAATTCAATGCCACGAAGACGTGCAGAAGTTATTCGGCAGGGGGAAGGGGGGAGAGGGGGGGGGGGGCATTATACAAAATATTAATTATTGAACAGTTTTTTTGGAATTTGTTGAAGTTTTATTACTCTTTATAATTATTTTGGAATAGTTGCTATATTTTTGTCCAGGTCGAAATGAATATATTATTTTGTATTTTTGTATACAAATTATTATTGTTTTATTGTTATATACTTCTATCATAAACAGTCATTGTAGGATCATATTTTCAAAACCTATTTTGAATTTAGACCATTAAATCTAAATTATTTGAAATAGTTGCTATAATTTTGACCACTACTGTACGTAGATAAATTCGGTTAAATATTCTGACGTAAGGAATTTGCGATTCAGTTATTTATCAGTAGTCATAGGGCACCGTGTATTGTACTGATAACAATGTTAATTTTTTTCCCTTTAAAAATTATCCGGCAACCGCGTGTCCGGTTATACTAAATATCAACCTCATGATTCGCTTTTGGCACTTTAAATCGGAACCAAGCAGACAATTAACGAATGAACGATTCTGTTAACCTCCACAGTTAATAAAAGTCGTTTTTCGTAATCTGAGTTGTAGATTTTAATGAGTTCAGGTGACACGGCCGAAGTTCTCCTGATGACGTAACGCATCTGTCATTAATTGACGATGTCAACTGTCATTTCCGTTTGAAAGATGCTAACGTGACAGCAAAAACATAGTTGCCAAATAACTGCGAAGCATGACAAATAATCATTCGTGCAAATCGACGATATTTACATCGATCCTCATAAATTATATTATTTTATCGGGCGCTTTAAAAACCAGTTATCAGTTCGAATGATAAATTATGCCATTTGCGAGTATTCAACCGGCGACTTCTTCGCATTGCAATCGTTACTTTCTAGGCATTATTGAGTCTTTGCAAAAACTAATTATTGCTTTAAACGAACCTTGACAACTTGGCTTTTAATTTATTCATTTAAAATGTCAACTCAATTTCCTCAAGTCGCAATACGAAACTTTGCGAGACTGTTTTCCCGCACTAAAAACGCCGGAATTAATTGAAAACATCTAAAACTTTCCTTTATTAAAAAGCATATTAAAATTTCACCCGTTCCAGTTTTCAATTTACCGGGCCACAGAAAGTATGTTGGCGCTGTGGCTTTTTTCAGCGGAAAAGTCCTAATCATACGGATGAATCCCTTTGGACCGTGGGAGATTAAAATTTAACCCTACGGTTAAAATTTGCCCATTTACATTTGTTTTTGCGAAGAACCACCCAAAAATTTTCTCGCCTAATCCCGCATTAAAATTAAAGGAACACAAAGGATTACGTGTGTATTTTTCACTAGCCTCTTTCAAGTGAAAAAAAGGCCCTAAATTTATTTTAAACTATGTTAGTCATACTGCTATTACCGTGCTCGAGTGTAGGTCGGTGCAGTTGCAGCGAGGTTTTTCCGTCGCTTCAATGTGCTCCTCAACAGGTGGGACTGAGATGAATAACTGTACCAAAAGCAAAAAACACCCGCTAGTGAATAAGTCGGTAATAGTAAGGATGGTCAGCTTCCGGAGCATTCTACCTATAGATTCTAGGTGGCAGAACTAGCTATCTCAGTGCCTTCTGGGCTTCAGAATATTTTGATGTTTCATACGTTTGGGAAAATCGATTATGAAAGAATTTTCTTCTTTCGATTTTGGTGCATTGAAATTGTTATATTTTCTATCTCTTAATAACGCGCCATTTCCAATATGTGTTTCCAACGTTGACACGGCAAGGCCTTGTCTCTCTGTGGCATAAAAATATGTTTAGTTTCATGTGAAATCTGAACGATTTTAACCAGTCATCTACGAAACACTGAATTGCTAACAATAGTTTGAGCAGATTGAGTATCCTTATGCGGTTACGCTCTTTTAAACAAAAACTCAAATGTATTGCACACTTCTTCCGTACTTCCAGTGATTACCAAATATTCCGATTCGGCCGGTGACAAAGTCGTGCTCATTTTCGTTTAACATCTTCACAAAATGGTGACCGAAAACTGTATCTGGCAAATGGGTTTCGGTCATTCACTTCAACTTATTCGGTCAAATCTATACCATCCTACGACTAAGTCCATAAATCCATTATTCCCTTTTAAGGGATCGCAAAACACGTTTTACAGCTAACCAATGTTGAAAGGTTCGCCCGGTATTATGAAAGCGGTCTACTGTGCGGAAAACAAATCAATAAGTGCACTATAGCAAATATGTTGCACAGTTTAAAATCCCGGCTTGTTAAATGTGGTCAACCTGGACCTCAAAATCCTTCGAAACAAGTGCATCATCTGTCCATGTGTAAACGATTAACTGGAATGCCCCCGAGTCCAGTTTCGAGTTTTCAACTCTTATTAATTCGTAATAAATAGCGTTGGGGTAGGGATTGAAGGAAATACCCACAGCGTCGCCTTTTACCTTGCCGTTGCTGCGGCTCAACAAGTCATGCAAAACAGCGGGAAACTCTATAACCAAGTTCGGCGCTAAAGTGAAAATAATGTAAATGAATCAATAAGAACATTACATAGAATATATTTCAGAATTAAAATATCGGCGGATTAGTCAATATTACGCTCTGGAAATTGGTGCCGGACCTGGCAGCGCAGTTCAGTACTGCGTTACTAGACTTATCGAGCTTCAGCAATGGGAACGTAGAGGGCAGCACTACAGGTATTTTCTGCAGTTCCCAACCTCACAACATTCACACGCCAATTCTCGCTTACGTACGTATGTACACTACCGTCGATAAGTATTTGCCCACCTTGAAATTTTCATTTAATCACATTATATCTTAAAATTTATTACAGATATTATTTAGAACTTATTTTAAATACAAATTGCCTTTATTTCCAAACTTCGTCTTAAACATTAGCCTCGTCAATATGAGCACCTTTATTTTTTATAACTGTTGCACATGCCCGTGGCATTCTTTCAAGTAACTTTGTTAGCGTTTTACTTGATATTAAACGCCATGCTTCTTGCAACATCCTCCACAGGGATTCCTCAGATGATAGGCACTTGCTTCTTATCCTCCTGTCGAGCTCATCCCACAATAATTCGATGGGACTGAGGTCAGGCGACTGTGGTGGCCACTCCATCACCTCAAGTTTATTTTCGGTTTTTAATTGATTCAAATAAGATTTGCAGAGTTTGGATTTGTGTTTCGGATCGTTATCCTGTGGAAAAATAAATTTCTGCCCGAAAATACGACGTCCAGAGGGTAACATTTGTTTCTTTAAAATTTCCAAATATTGTTCTTCATTATTCCGTTAAATTCTGGGGTGGGCAAATATTTATGGACGGTAGTGTATGTGTGCGATCGACTGGGGATGGATGGAACTGCTGAAAAGATCAGACCGAAAACCAATCGTCGGGGGCTCCAGTCAATCGTACATAGATATCAAAATGATGTACTTGTCGAAACGTATCGAGAGCTATCGATTTTCTTGCTGAAGTAATTTATCAAGAACTATGTAAATCCTCGCTAAAAAATCTACTGTTTTAAAGTTGCATTATTTTTCTTGTGAAATTACCTACTGAAATGAATCTTTCATTATCGGCATTCATTCTGAGCCATCAATAACGCGAAAGCGTGGCGCCTAAATACGAAAGTGTGTATGATAACCAGTAAGTGGTAATAAAACGACAAAAGAGGCCGGCACGAAATCCATCAACATCACTAGAAATTACGTAATATTTTTTGAAAATTGCCTGTTGCGCCGTAAAGATAATTTTTAATGACGTTGCGCCTAACGTTTTATAGACATTCTTTTTAATAGAGCCCCGGCTAATCTACACGGTTTTTTACCTTTTTTTAAAAGCTGACGGCACGTAAAAGGAATTACCCCCGGTTAATTTTACTACGGCCATTTGCCTGATGGTATAACGAGGCACGTGCAATTACCACTAAGTAGATGCATGCACATAAAAGGAACTATGTAAACCCCTAACTGGAATTATTATAAAAGATAGCGCCATCTTTTGATGGCGACCAGAAGTTTGCTCCGTTTACACTACAAACCGCTAGGTGGCGCCAAATGAGCACGCAATTTATTTGCGCTAAAAACGTACTTGATTTTGTTCGAACTCTCGTACATAATTCCTTCAATAAATCGACTAACTCGATACCGGGATACCGCGCTTGTATTCGATAACGTTCACATTAACCAGGGGTTAAGTATCTATCGTGTGGCCCTAACGATGTGGAATATTAAGGGGCAGATATAACCCTTCGAGATAAATTAGGTATTGACCTCCGGACATTTGTCTCCGACGTTGATGTGCCAATTAGTTGATGCTGTTAATTACTCATGAAATCAGTGCGGAGGTCGGAATGATAAGAGAATCGGAAAGGAAAACTTTCCTAATTGCGCTAATAAAAGAAATTGGGTTTTCACATCTGTCCGGGTGTTTTTTCTATCAAAAACTTTAATGACTATTTAACTTGCCATTAAGCAGTTAGCTTTCAAACTTACCTGAACTGAACTTGAACGGCGGGGGAAACTTTCACTGTTAGATAGGATTTCGAGGGCGAAATGTGTCATCGGAGTGCGGACCTGCAATTAAATTAGTGCATTTGCGAAATTGGATTTCCAGTTGGAAATAGGTGAGTTAATGGCCGGTCGGGCATTAACGACTTTAAGTTCGGCTGAATTTCATACAAGAATTTTTCGATTGGTAATAATTTACGAAATAAAACAAGACCTATTCAAACATATTCACGCTTCACAAATAGTCAAACTGGGAATTAAACAAACGTGCCTCGACATAACTGAGTATTTACTTTGCTTTTAAATTCGGGAAGAGCACTCGAGAAGCCTCCCAAATCCTCGAAATAACTTGAAACGTTTCCGTTTGTATACTTAAACTGTTTAGTTTTCTTCTGCTCTGACAGACTAATGCCAAACATTGTAAGAATCTTGATTGGTGTCTAATATCATTGAATTTTGCTTAAGATTTGCCAAGCAGCGCAGCTTTCCCAGCTTTGAATTAAGCCTTAATTAAGTCTCAGACCGAATGAGTAGTTTAATATTTTGCACTTTTTCTTCTTGAAAGTTGGAAAGAACAAAGAGGCGCTATCTTAGGGAAAGTTGTCCATAGGAACTTTGGCAGATTTTATTTTCCTCTTTTCAATGCGCGGGGAATTTATTGTCCTGGTTATTAGGAAAAAGAGTTGGAACGGGGACTAAAATATCGCACTTTGGGGAAATTTTGATGGGGCGCGAACAATGCTCCAGAATTCACCGGAGGTTGATGCATAGTAAAAACTTGAAAATTTAATTAAAAGTTTTGTATGCCGTGGAAATTCCATGATATGGCATAATTTATGACAAATCTGGCTTGAATGGTTGCAGAGACAAGTCAGTAGTAAACCACTGCCGGGGTTACTGATAGCAGTGCACTTGAAGGGGTTTTGCGGTAATTTAGTGTTTATTTGGTGGAAAGGTCCGGGCACGAAGTCGCGTTCGGCCATTAGCTTCAGGTTGAAAATGCGGTCAAAACGAGCCCCTAACTGTCCTCAGACTCCATCAGCCATACTGCTCGCTCCCACCTTTCTTAGTAATATCGCAGCCGGGGACGTTTCGTGATCCTTTCGACTCACGGTACTTTCGGACTCGAATCAACCCTTTTCCCCCTGATTCAGGTGAAATTTGGTCCCTTAATGAAAAATAACGTTCTCGTTCCTTTCGTGTTTATTTCCGTATCTTCGCGTTTGCTACCGATTCCCCATATTCGACCACATTTGAAGAGCTTCTGTGCCACGAATTGCGTCTCTGGAAACAATGTCGTATTAAATTAAAAGTTTGATTTCCAGTTTAAAAACTGTTGGTTAAAATGAAACCCAAATTAAGTCCCATAAGTTAAAAAATTTAGCGGAAAAGCTCGATTCAACCCGCTGTGCTTTCAAATTAAGGTTTGTTTTTCGCGGCAGCAATTTTATTTCAGAATTTCCTTTCCGAATTCAGAACGACTCATAACTTTTCTTTTCCCGTAAAAACACGGAGTTTAATTGAAAAATATTAAAATTCTACATTATTTCGAAATGAAAGTAAAAAGGGGATGCCAATGAGTGTTTGTGTGTACAATTTGCAGCCAATCAGGAAACAAACACTTACAATTCGCATTTAGTCGACCCTCGGGAATGCGAAGTGCAACTTTCACTAAAAACTTTGCAGAGGGAAACCAGCAATTTGGAAGTGCCATTGTCGGATCTCGACCGCTCTAAACTTGTATGGGACTAGAGGTTGAAAAACCTGAGAGCATGCTTACTGAGATGGAATCAATATCGAATTACCGTTATCAGGAAATTTTTAAAACTAAAGTTTCTTTCAGATAAATTTACCTCATTTTGAGATTTTTTTCAGTTCCGGGCGCATTTGAAAACACGTCACCATCATTAGTAATCCCTGAACAAGATTCAATAAAAGCGCCTTTTTCGCTTATACCAGGCAAATCTCGCAATCAATCGGGAATTTAAAACAGTCACGACGTAAACCAGATACAAAACCGAATGGAAAATCTCCATATAAGGCCCATTTGTATGGTCCTGCTTATTCTGCTGTAATTCGGCGATAAAGGCAACTGCACTGTTCGAATTGATTTTTGCTTACTAAAAGTTATTACCCCTTCCATTAGCCCCTCTACTCGAGGGAAACTTCCAAACATATCGCATTATATTAGGCTTGGAAAATATCGATTAACTAAACAATGCTCTGACCTTCCTGGCACGTTGTTATGTAAACATTTCAACCCTATAAAAGATTTCGGAGATCCAGCCATTACAAATACGATACAAACCCCAAGAAAAGCAGGGGTTTAGAGCTTTCTATTGAATCTAGATGTACTATAAATAATCCGTTTATTTACAGATCCTCACGTTTATTTAATTTATTGAGTGGGAGAGCTGAGCTGAAAGGAGGGAGCGATTCTATTCAAAAACCTGAGTATTAAGTGAAATTCCGTTGTAAATTATGTTATGCTTTATTTATTTGTTTTTGTCTATGTGTACTTATTGCGCTTAATCCCCTATTAATGAATCTTCAGAATTGACGACTATAAAAGATGCTTTTTAGCCTCAATAATATACTTTATGCTTTCGTTTAGCGTTTATTTTCGGAGTTTGAATAAAAGTTTTATTCTCAAATCGGTGTTTTGACGTTATTTGCAATGAAATTTATTGGGGAAACGCATATGTAGCTTACAGTAAAAGTGACATGTTTAGTAGTAACGATCTGCTGTAAAATCGGGATACTGCTCTTGATTCATATTCAAACTAGGTAATTTTATTTATATGGGTCATGGAAAACTCTTTTTAAACTAAAACATGTCAAAACTTAGCTTATTATGCGGCCTTGGAGCCTCGGAAGATCAATTCCAAAATTCGCAACGGTTAGGAAACAGCATTGATTTCCGTGAGACCTTGCGGCTATCAAAATTTTCGAATTTTCACAAATAACTCGAAAATGGTAAATTTTTTATATAAGACCTATTCCGTAAACTAGCCTTAAAATCTGACGATAAATCCGAAAATGGCAAAAAAATTGGGGTGTTCCATTTAAAAAAACATAATTTGGTACTACCACACTTTTGTGACAGACCCTGTACATTTGAAAATAATTTTAAAATACGTGCCTTTTATTCCCCAAAAACTTTACTAAGACAAATTCCCTTCCAAAACTTATATTTACTAAGATATCGCACTTTGACGCACTAATGAGCAACCCTGTATATACAGGGTGTTTCCTAACTACGTGCAAAAAATTTAAAGGCGTAATCCTCGATTGATTTTGAGTCAAAAATGTCTAATAAACATATGTCCGCAAATGCCTTGTTTCCAAGATACAGGGTGGTGACTGAAAGACGTTGAAAAAGGTTTTAAAGGTCTCTAAAGGTTTGATGGTATTTACTAACTTGTTTATTGTTAGTTTTTTTGCTACTTCCACTACTACAAACAAGATAGTCAGTGTTATTTTGGTGTTTTACTCTCTAAAGTGGAAGAATTTAGTTCTGTGTCCCAAAAATCAGATTATACCTCAGTTTTGAAAATTTTTCAAATGCCCAATTACACTAACCAAGAAATGGCCAATATGGTTTTTGTTTACGGCCTTGCTGATGGTAAGTGTTTTTCTAAAATTCAAACACCCAAATTAAGTCATTTTGGAAATAAAATCTCTTTTTCTTGTCACATTTCAACACCCTGTATCTTGGAAACAAGGCGTTTGCGGACATATGTTTATTAGACATTTTTGACTCAAAATCAGTCGAGGATTACGCCTTTAAATTTTTTACACGTAGTTAGGAAACACCCTGTATATGTAATAGGACACACGTAAAGTATTTGTTTCCTCTTTCGATCATTGAAGCACCCCAGTGCCCTGCTTTTGCCGTTTCTGCGATTTTTACAGCGTATGGTACAGGCAAATGCGCAAAAAGTGGCCACTTAAAGACGATCTTAGAGGGGAACAGAGCCACCAGGCGACGAAATACTCTCCCTTTGTCTCTTTCATTACAAAACAGATTTTTTTCGGTCTTCTGTCGAGTTTTAATTTAGAAAATAAAGTTCTCTCTGCGGCTCGCTTCGGGTCTCATAGTGCTTCAACTATTGATTTAATTTTTTCAAATTACAGTTGCGGTAAGCCTGCTGTTATTGAGGGAAATTGTATTTCTGACCATGAAACAATGTTTGTTTATTTTGGATTTAACATTGTAAATATTATTCCGTTCCAGAATGCTTTATATCAAAACACCTTTATATGTTACAGCAAAGAAGTTTCGGTGATATTAAGAATAATCCGTCCGATTTAAAATTCCTGTCTTCTGATTATTTACATAAGATTGAGTCGCCTCTCAGTAAACGTCTACCTCAAATTCTCTTATTTTTGAAAATTAGTTATTTCCATCAACAGGAAAATACCCTTACAAGAGACGTTCTAAAACCAAAGTGGTGAGCTATACACCATGTGCATGTATAAGCATTTTTGTGACGGTAAAATAGTGCTAAATACATTTTATGATACATATTTACGACATCTTTAGGTTTGTTTCAACTAAAAAGTTTTTTTATATAATGCATGAAACTAAATTCTGGGTTAACGATGAGGTGAGAAGTCGAGTAGAAACTTGAAGTCTCTAAAGAACTTGATCAGCGTAATCACAAAAAAAAACTTAATTCAAAAGCGTAACAATCCAAGACAGACCCTGTAATAAAAAGCAAAGTTGATGATCGAAGACCTCTGGAAGTTATCCATTATTTACAGGACTCCGATGGCCACCGGCCCGATGGATCTGTCTTTTACTGGTGCTCCGTACTGGTTGTTGATGAATTGATCCAGCTTGAAAGACCAAAAACTACGTAAAAGGTATAGAACTTTACTTTCACCATTTTCCTGTAAAAGGCTTTAGCAGTAGCTAGTGGTTGAAAAAAAAATATATAATTGGCCTCGTGCGATAAAGTTGGATATCTGTCAATATGACCCCATAGAAACTTTAGTCGATTTGGGTCTGCCTTATAAAGTGATTCTCGATTGAAAAGCTCATTTTATGCGTCAGATTCTCGTCATTTCCTGGAGGTTTTAATTTTCTGCTTCAATACGAAGAAATTCGTGGCTGAGGCTCATCGAACGCTCTCAAACGCTTACGATGAGACCGATATTAGTGAAAGAACGCGCCACGAGTGATGTCAACAATTCAACAACGGCAATTTTCACGTTGAAAACTGGCGTAGCAGGAAATGCGAGAAGATTTTCGAAGATGCAAAATTGGAGACATTAATGAATAAAGGCTCGTGTTAGAGCTAAGAAGAATTGCCACGATCATTGAGAGTTTGAGTTTGAGTCAAGCTTCGAAAGACAAACGGCCGCAATACATCGAAAGCCACGATAAAGTTATTTTGCAACATGACAATGCTCGATCCATGTTGCAAAACGGGTAAAAACATACTTGGGAACGTTGAAGTGGGAAATCCTATGTCGGATGCCCCCAAAGTCCTTTATCTCTCACTTGTTTCGATCAATGGCAATTACCTTGCTGACCAGCGCTTCCGTTCTTATGAAAAAGTAAAAAATTGGATCGATTCGTGGGTTGTTTCAAAAGCTAACCAGTTTTTCCAACGCGGAAATCGTACGCTGCCCGTAAGATGAGAGAAAATAGTGGCCAGCGATGGACAATACTTTAAATCACAAATGTACAATCTATTTTTTTACAATAAAGCCTCGAATTTGAGAGGAAAAAACGGCCGCAGCAAAGTTGTATGTTTTTTAGTTAGTTGTCCGGCGTAACGGACCGGAAGTTTGCCTGATTCTTCTCGCTGGGATGAAGTGTGGTAATTCCGCAAAATGGCCGACAAGATAAGTATAGACTGAATAATTACCTTCGGATCATCCCGAGTTCGTGGTCTCAATGGCACTGTTCCATGCGAAAATAATCAATAACTTTATCAACTACAGTTAAGGTTTATTGGTAAAAAACTAATGATTTTTCGTGCTAAAAAAATATCGCTGAATACCGGCAAAAATGTGACAAAGCTGGGAAATAGGCACTACATGCTGCAAATGGCGCTAGCTGCGTTCGTAAAAGAGGGTGTCTAACGTCATACATAAACAAAAGCAATAAAAATGACGTTCCACGGTTGAGAGCGCGGTTGCCACGTTGACTTAGGTTTAAACAAACCAAAAGTACTAAAAAAGTGTAGATAGGTAGCGCGGTTGCCACGTTAACTGGAGTCTAATAAGGCAATAGTCAATAATCTACTGACTGTGATTACACTGTAGGGGTATGGATACTCGAGGTAATGCTGAAGACCTTGTTATTCTTAGACGCCTTAAAACTTATAGGTTTCACTCTAGGAGATACTCTGTACCACATATGAATAGTGCCTGAGAGGGCAGATGTCTGCGATCCCGAGTAAAATGTGATAGTTTCCCCTACAAGACGACAAAAACTGGATCGGTTAGAGCCAACTTCCCTTCAGGTGAGGAGCATTCCATTTGCGACATAGGTAAGATATATAGGTATAACCCTGAATAAAACGCCCTAAACTGGAACGCAGACATGGGAAAACAAGGTGGAGCTGCCCCTTGGGAAAATTGCAAGATTTGTCAAAATTACGGAGAATAAATATTACTATTTAGGAAAGATTTTGGGGTTCCCGCGGATTCGTTGGTCCTGAAACTTTTTTCAACCTCGAGATTTCCACAACAATTTCATACTTTAAGAGCTAACAATGTACATCGCTTCTGCATTCCACTTATTCCATCCAAATCCAGTAAAATAATAATTCTCAAGTGCAATAGACTTTTACATACTCTCTGGCAGCAGCAACCCTGATAAGCGTTTCCCTGCAATGAAAACGTGTAACGAGACAGGCGTCCAATCTGAATCGGCCTTATGAGACCCACATTCATGTCTCGAGGTTTATAGTGTCAGTAAAACGGGTTACTTGCAGTTTATCGTCAGTTGCAGTCAGTTTTAAATCTATAATATTATATGATGCAACCCAACAAAATTTAAAACTGTTCTTAGATCTAAGAAAGGTACAGATAACTAGTTTTCTTCCTCTGAAACTGATAAAGTTTACTTTGATGAACTCTGCTTTCGACACTCGTGTAAGAAACTTTTCCATATTTCCTTCATTTAAATTCACTGAGTGAAAGAGCATGGCCCCGCAGTTCGTTCGAAAGGGAAAAGGGTTAAAATGGCGAATGAAATACTGCACTTTAGGGAAATTTAGAGAAAATCGCCGAAAAACAAACAGTTTAAAAGTTTAATTGTTTTCATTTCCGCCGCTGCATTTAACTGCATTTCTAAGGGCTTTGTTTCGCAGAAATTCCGAATAATGGGCCTTTTTTCTCGCAAATAAACAATATTAAATTTGATTGGTATTTACCCTAGTGATAAAATAAAATGTGCAATTTCCAAAGATATAATAACAAAAGGCCGGGTTTTCGAATCCATCACGCTAATTCGCCATTTGTTACTAGCAGCCCAATTATTTTCTGTTCCTTTGGCCCTTTGTGATTTCCGCTTGATTAAGCTTTAGTTATCGACCGCCTATTAATTTTTTTTCTCTCTCTCCTCCTGAAGAAACGCTGAAACTGTTTCGAGCACCTTTGTTCTCTCAAATGTTAACATCTTGAAAAGATAATTATCGAAAAAACACAGCTGGTTCGAGCAAGCTAGGGCACAAAAATAAAACTAATTCGCGTTTAACCCTGATATACAGGGAAAGAAAAAAGTTCCCGCACTTTTTAAAAGTAATTCAACAGGGCGAAAATACTGCACAAACTAACGAATTCGCATACAGTGGCGAACAAAAGTATGGGAGCATTTTCTTCATTTTAGTAAAGTCTCAAAATTTGTTGATTAAAGTGACCATATTAAGTTTTCTGCTTCTAGATTTTGTTGAAAATGCCGAAGTGTAAATATGTATTACAGTGCTGAGTTCAAGCGAAGAATAGTGACCATGTACACAAACGGAACAAAACAAATTAACATTGCAAATGCATTAAATATACCTCGGGGAACTGTTCATAAAATAATTAAGAGGTATTTGCAAAGAGAGATCCAGCAATGAAATGTGGAAGACCTCGAAAAACACCCCGTAGAGTGGATAGTGCAATCGTTAGAGAAGCTAGAGTCGATCCAAAACAATCTGCTGTGGCGATAAATAAGGAGTTAAAAGAGGAATTTGAAGATGTTGATGTATCGGATGTGACAATTAGGCGTCGGCTTATAAGTGAAAATCTTCATGGTAGAAGTGCAGTTAAAAAGCCACTTCTTGCAAAGCGACACAGACAGGCGAGATTAAAATCCGCCAGAGAATATAAGAATTGGACCGAACACCAATGGTCATCAGTAGTTTTCAGCGATGAAAGTAAGTTTAATTTGTTCGGCAGTGATTCTACAGGATACGTTCAAAGACCTCCAGGACAAAGATATGGCCCCCCTGAAGTAATGCCTATCGGCGGTTCCGGGGGGGAACAACGGTGAAGAGAGGTGGGTTTTTAGTGGGTAGGCGCCTCCCTTCAGGGGGTGAATCCCACATAACCCGGTCGCCAGTCCACCAGACAGGATACCTTTAGAAGGTTTTCCCCCTCTACAAAAAAAAAAAAGGACAAAGATATGACCCAAAACATTTAATTCCCACCGTCAAACGTGGCAGTGGAAATGTGATGGTTTGGGGTTGTTTTACACGATCTGGTACTGGACCACTAGTGAAAATAAATAGCAAAATGGACTCCAAGTTGTACTGCGATATCTTACAAAATCACCTACTGACATCTTACAAAATCACCTACTGACATTTTACAAAATCACCTACTGACATCTTACAAAATCACCTACTGACATCTTACAAAATCACTTACTGACATTTGAAGAAGATCTACCGTTGGCATGGATTTATCAACAGGACAATGATCCAAAGCACACCTGCAATTAGCTAAAAATTGGTTTTTAGAAAACAAAATACGGGTGTTGGAATGGCCGTCACAATCGCCTGATATAAACCCGATTGAAAATCTGTGGTACTATTTAGATAAGAACGTCAGATCCGAAAACGTTAAAAATCGCGATGAATTTTGGGCAGTATTGGAGGAAGAGTGGAAGGCGATTCCCAGGGACCTCTGTACAAAGCTTGGGGTGACTCTATGGGACGAAGATGTCAAGCGGTAATTGATGCCAAAGGGTATCCAACGAAATGCTAAAACTTTTGAAAAACCTTTTAATAAAATAGTACATAATATAATTTATTTTCAACAATTTTTAAGTAATGTTTCCATACTTATGTTCGGTCAATTTATAGATTTTTCACAATTTTTTTTTTTTTGAGACTGATAAACATATTAATATATTTATTATTAGTTATGTACATATTCTAGATATAGCAGATATTCCAAAAAAGGACTTTCTTCTTGGCGGATATTTATTGTTACGTGTTGCTTTAAAAATTGCTTTAAAAAATAGAAAATGTTTCCATACTTTTGTTCGCCACTGTACTTAACGGACAACAACGTTTATCGAAACAATATCGATAACGTTATTAAACAGAAAAAATTAACATACATATAAACAGAGATATGCAGGACGATTCAAAATGGCGGTGCCAAATTCGAGGCGGTTATAGAGGTCATTGCGGTAAAAATAATTGCATATAGAGCTTGATTGAAAATCAGCCGTTTTGGCTCTGGAGTAATTTCCAACCAAAAATGTAATGTTTTCGGAAATTTACGACTAACCTACAATAAATCGTTACTCGTGTGAATAGAGCGTAGAATGAAATAAGAGATAGACGTATTGCGATCGCCCCACGAACAGTCTATTTGGACAAAAAGGGCTCATTTGAGCATGGCGCGTTTGCTCAACGTGAGCCGTTAGGGCCAATAGGGTTAGAGAAAATGAAGAAGCAACAAACTCAGGCTAGAATTCGATGTCTGGAAATTCACTAGGGGATTCCCGACGAAGGCGACATGCTTATGTTGTTCGATTTATAAATAATAAATAAATATATTTCTTGTACTTGAACAAGTAACAATGATTGCGCATAAAACATAAGACGTCGTCCTCAGATAAGCACTAACGCGTTTTTATGTAGCAAAAGTTAATGGAGAAGGAAAGAAAAAATAACACCCGATGGACGGTGGAACGCCCATCGAGTATCATTTCCCGGGAAACACGGACTCATTTCCACCACGCATGGCCCTAGAACCACTGAAAGCAGACACAGCTAGTATACATATATCGGAATATTATCGGGAATATTCTCCATGATTAATAAATTTTGGTTTATTAACAAGATATAAAGAGACAAACTAACGATTTTACGACTACTCGCTCACACCTCTGCGCTTCAATATTTCCACTGCCCATTTTCCCCCGTTCCCTTTCCTTTTCAGCTCTGGGGAGTATCCCAGTCCGAAAGGAAATTTCTCGATACTTGGCCATTTACTAAAGCCGGTGGCAGTGTCTTCGTTCAATAATACTTCATCCGAAGATGGGTCAATCAGTGCCCTCATCATTTTCATATTGCTAACTCTAATACTCGAATGCTGGAAACTTACGAGTTAGTAAAACTCCGATATACAGGGTGTCCCAGAATGAGGGGGTCAATGCTTAACCACATATTCCTTGGTCAAAAATATACCGATTCATGGTGATACACTTACATACGAAATTGTCTCGTTCTGGAGATAAAAGCTCTTAAAGTCTCACTTTTTTTTTTAATTTTTGCAGATAAATCGAAAACGGCTAGATGGATTGCTACGAACTTTGGTGTATAATCTTTCTGCTTCTCTTGGCACATTCGACGGGGCTTATTATGGTAAAACCACCAGGAGCAGTGGTCAGTTGCCACAAGGTCGAATGTTAAATACACCAGAACTTTTTTTATTCGTTCATGCAGCCGGTGGGTTTTTTTATGAAATTCCCGGTCAGTTACGCAACTTTTTTATCCCTTATTGAATTTTGATTTGTCGCCTCCATTAGACGAAAAAAAATTAGAATTGTTGATAATGCCATTCAATACGTACCCTTCAGAAGGAAATGAAAGCATACATTTCAATAAACCATTAATTTAATAAGTGCTCAACGTGACCACCCCGTTCTCGAATACAGAGACTCGCGCGTCGAAGAAAATTAAATTTTAATCTTCCCAACACCATTGGATCATTGCGCATTCCATCAGCTGATTGTAAAATTCTATTTCTTAGGTGGTCTTCATTTTGAATAGGAACGGCGTATAGACGAGATTTTAGCGTAGCCCAAATGGAAAAGTCGCAGGGGGTCAGGTCTGGAGATCTGGGTGGCCACTGAAAAGGGACATTATTTCCTCTATTAATTTTTTTTCGTCTAATGGAGGCTCCAAATCAAAATTCCATAAGAGATAAAAAAGTTGCGTAACTGACCGGCAATTTCATAAAAAAAACAACAGTATGCATGAACGTATAAAAAAGTTCTGGTGCATTTAACATTAGACCTTGTAGCAATTGACCACTGCTCCTGGTGATTTTACCATAATAAGCCACGTCGAATGGTTCCGAGAAGCAGAAAGATTATACACCAAAGTTCGTAGCAATCCATCTAGCCGTTTTCGATTTATCTGCAAAAATTAAAAAAAAAAGTGAGACTTTAAGAGCTTTTATCTCCAGAACGAGACAATTTCGTATGTAAGTGTATCACCATGAATCGATATACACTGACTTTCAAGAAAACCGCAACACCAAGAAGAACACATCGTGCACGTTTGAAATTCTGGCATTACGTTGGGTAATAGACAAAAACGATTAAAATATCAAAAGAAAATTATTGTGAATGAGTGAAAAAATTTAATAATAATTTAATAATGGGTGGTATCTCCTCTTAAATTAATACATTCCTGTGAGCGACGTGGCGTGCTTAAAATTAAATCGTCAATATCTTCCTGTGGTATTGTATCCCAGGCAATCTGCACCTGCTCGCGGAGTTCATCTATGGTCTCTGGAGGGCGAGCTAAACGTTGAAGTCTCCGACCCATTATATCTCATACATGCTCTATTGGGGACAAATCTGGAGACCGAGCTGGCCAAGGCAAAGTATTCAAACTTTCAGCTTCCAAATACCTCAAAGTATCGTTGGCTACATGTGGTCGCGCATTACCCTGTTGAAATGTGCTTCCGGGATGGTCGTGCATGTATGGTACAAGAACCGGTTCTGAGACACTATTAATGTACCTCTGAGCATTTGATCTATCATAAATGAAAACAAGAGGTGACCGACTACCATGCTGGATGGCACCTAAACCATGACACCTGGTGTTGAACCAGAATGACGCCTTTCCAAAAAGTCCAAATTTAATCGCTCTCCTCTGCGCCTTCTAACACGTAACCGTCCATCAGATCGCCATAAACAAAATCGGCTCTCATCACTGAACGCGATTCTTCTCCACCCATCCACCCATTGCAGTCTCAGACGACACCACTGCAGTCGGGCCACCCCGTGGTTTCGTGATAATGGAAGCCGACGCATAGGACGATATGAATTTAGTCCAAAACTTCGAATTCTGCGATACATCGTACTAAGGGTGACCCTTCGATTTAGGGTGGCCACCCAGTTAGCACCAAGAGACGGAATTGTTTCAAACGGGGCGCCGGTCGCTGAACGACGAAGTCGCCGGTCTTCGCGTCATTCTCGGACGACCACTACCACGATGACGATTTACTGACCCTTCGTTAGACCAATCTCTCCAAGTTCTTAGCGCTGTTGATGCGTTACGATCCAATCTACGTGCAATTTCGCGGAAAGGTAAACCTGCCTCGTGCACACCAACAATTCTTCCCTTTTCGAAGGCCGATGAACTGCATTTTGGCGTACACGAGGCACTTTGCACTACCACACATTCAATATGGCACTGACAATGATACCTTTATCGCCCGTAAAAAAATCTGCAAAAAGAACGATCGTCACAGATAAAAAAGTAAAGAAAAACTTCATATCGCATTGAAATGCGAACTTGAAATTTTTATCATTTTTTTCTCTTTACAAGGCTAAAATCATACCAAAATTTCAACTGCATACAATGCGTTCTTCTTGGTGTTGCGGTTTTTTTGAAAGTCAGTGTATTTTTAACCAAGGAGTATGTGGTTAGGCGTTGACCCCCTTATTCCGGGACACCCTGTGTGCCGGGCTAAAGTTATACGTGGAACTCGGCGAAAACTTAAAAAATAACCAAACTTGCCAATATCAACGCTAAAAGTACAGGAGTGAAGAAACTTTTCGTCACCCCATACGTCATCTTGGAGCAATGGCCCGCAAGTCCGGACGGACTTGCGGGCCATCACCCGAGCTGAAATCGTCAATAATTGCCCCTCGGCATTCGAACATTAATAAAGTATTAATTGCCAAAAATATGTATAAATTTTGTACCCAATTTTAATGGATCACATATAAAGATAATTCAATAAATGCGGCTATGAGATACACAAAGGGCCCTAATTGCACCACGGATACCCGGAGCTTATTGAGAATAAAAGCCACACGAGCTTATAAATACGCACAATCAATGCTCTGGTTCAAATATGGATATTTTAACTATAGTTTTAGCTTTACATTTCAGTTTATTTCCATTACTCACGCAGAAGGATTTATCTATGTGCCGGCAACAAAGAACAACACTTTTTTGGCGTTTAAAAGAAGGAGGAATCCAATAACATATCGTATCTTCAAAGGCAATAAATAATATGTCTTGACATGCAAAAATGTATGTCATTATATCGAAACATAATTTATATTCCCCAGATTCTGCGGCATGTTCGAGGAGGAGAGTGTACGTGTGTATGCTTCACATAAATTCTCTATGAGCCTCCTTTTTCATTGGATTCATTTCAACCCTGCTACATATTTTAGAGCGTCTCTTAGATCCTCTTAGCAAAAAGTTAAGGAAGTTAAGTAAGCGCTGAAAGTTTCATGACTAGACAGGGATATCGAAGAGATATTAGTCCCGGACAGTTTTCTCCCTAATGAAGAAAGTCGCCTTTTAAGACCGAACTAAATTTATTAGACAATACGTTATCCGGCAAAAGAGGCCTAACGGTGACTGGCAGATATAAGTAACGTCAACCACGGAACAACCCTCCTCATGCGGTGACTGGGGATGGTAACAAATTAGATGTCTATCTCACACATCAAAGGGCCCACTAATTCCGGATCTGAAGGGAGGTTTATTGCAGGACGTCACCGTGTTATGCTACTTGGGGTTATTAATCAATTTCCCGGCTTCTCGCAGTGACAAAATGGTAATAAAGTTCCTGGAAGCAAATATCGAAAAGTAGCGTAAACTGCCAATTTAACAACAGAGAGCGAAGTGGGTGATAACCCGAGGGAATCGGGGTGGAAACTTCGTGATTTCGAGGTGTCATTGTGTGGTCCCGACCGCTTTAAACTTACTTTTTGGTTCGGAAAGTGAATTCCACTCAGGACATACACGAGCAGGAAAATTTGATTCCGATTGGGGATTTTGAGTAAAAATAGAGAGAAATGCAGTTGTTATTATGGATGAAAATGTGAGAAAACCGGGTCTTCTTTACTGCACGTTCACCGAGTGGGAACACTGCAAATATTTGAATTTTATTTAGTTCGTCGCCCCTTTTGTGATTTAAACTTTCCATGTGTACGTATAGTTGTCTACGCTAAACACATCTATGTGCACGGCGTGAGAGATCATGCTAGAGCACACTCCAAAGTTTGACGATGTTCCCAACTCTGTTCGATGAGTTACCAGGCGTCAGACTCCAAAATTCTATTGTAAATGCGAAGATCATGACAAAATCGGGCAAGATCGAAAGACAATTGTCCAAACTGAACCCTCTTTGCGATACAGAACAGAACCGTTTCTTTGCATCTTCAACCGCGCTATTGAACCATTTCCAAATCCATTTTCTCCTTTTTTTTATTTGCACGTTATGAACGTAGCATCGGGTTTTGATACTACTTTAGATATACAGTTAGGTGCAGAACTGAGTCAATACTTAGGAAATTCGTATTAATGGTGGCATAAACAAAATATCTAACAAGTGTTCAAAGGAAGGCTTTTATTTTCAAAAAGTTCATTAACATTAACATTAACATTAAAACCATACAAAACATTTGCCGAAAATAAATGGGGTACATCAAATAATCCTAAATAACATTGGTTCAGTGTTGCTCCACTAATGTTAACACTGAACACTTTGGTCGACATTGACACTAATATTTGGTCCAGAGACCTTTAGCTTTTTTAACAGCTAGTAGACGTCTTGGCATGCTTTTTGTTAGTGTTTCACAGAAATCAGGTGGAATTTGGTCCCATACTTCTTCTATTCTCTCCCATAAAACTTTAAGTGAAGATGGTGGCGGATCGTAGTCGTTGACCAGATGATATTTCACGTAAGCCCATAGATTCTCAATGGGATTTAGGTCGGGACTTTGTGCCGGCCACTGCAAAACCTGAAATTTTTGGGTACCCAACCATTCCTTCACAGATTTTGCGGTATGCTTGGGGTCGTTGTCTTGTTGGAAAATTACTTTGCTAGTGGGATAAGGCATATTGTTAACAGTATCTATTAGGTGATCATTTAAAATGGCTTTATTGATGTGCTGGTTCATTATCCCATCTATTTTCTTCAATGGTCCAACCCCATATCCCGACATACAGCCCCAAGCTTTAATATTTCCTCCCCCATGTTTCACCGTCAGAATGAAATCTTTTAGTTTCATGGATTCTCCCTCTCGTTTCCAGCTCCAATGTCGACCATCTGCTGCATATCTGTTAACTTTAGTTTCATCAGACCAAATAACCTTCATCCAATCCTTCTCGGTCCATGCCTCATATCTTTTTACAAAATCTAGTCGTGCCCTAATATTCTTCTTAGAAAGGAGGGGTTTCTTCTTCTTCTCCACAGCAACAATTTGGACTGATGTAAAGCTCGTTGGACTGTCCATTTGCTCACCGATTTCCCAGTATCCCCTCGCAGCAACACGGCTGCTTTGGAGGCCGAAGAGGCTTCACCACTGCCCAAATATCTAATTACTCTTCTAGTATCTTGCGCAGACATCTTTTTTGTTTGGCCACTTTTATTTATTTTTAAGGAAATTTTGCACTTATTTTTTACCCTTTGTACTGTGAATTGACTTATATTTAATTGAAATGCGATTTCCCGTGTGGATCTTCCCTCAATCAGTGATTTTTCAATTAATTTTCTTAGAAACTTCGAAATCGGCTTCATTGTTTAAAGATTTTGAATTGTGATGTTTATTAACGGAGGATATGCAATTAAATGGTTCGTACTCGTCTATATAGCTGTTAAAAAAGCTAAAGGTCTCTGGACCAAATATTAGTGTCAATGTCGACCAAAGTGTTCAGTGTTAACATTAGTGGAGCAAGACTGAACCAATGTTATTTAGGATTATTTGATGTACCCCATTTATTTTCGGCAAACGTTTTGTATCGTTTTAATGTTAATGTTAATGTACTTTTTGAAAATAAAAGCCTTCCTTTGAACACTTGTTAGATATTTTGTTTATGCCACCGTTAATACGAATTTCCTAAGTATTGACTCAGTTCTGCATCTAACTGTAGAATGTTGTTCGTACAAGGTAGGACCATAATACCTTTCCGGTTTTTTGAATAGCCAAAATACGACGCTCAGTTTGTTTAGTTTGGTTGAATAGTTCTCGAAATAAATCCATTCAAAAATGGAAGCAAACAACCGAGATATTCGTGGAATTTTGAAATGTTTTTTCGTTCAACGCAAAAAGGCCGCACAAACGCACAAAGAGATCAATGACGTTATGGGAGATGGAACTGTATCACTTCGTACGGTGGAAGAATGGTTTAGACGATTTAAAGCAGGAAATTTCGACACCGACCACCATTACCACGGAGGAAGACCACTCACTACAAATGTCGACGGAATTCTTGAAAAAATTGCGGAAGATCGCCATATCTCAGTCAAAACGATGTCAGAAGAATTGAATGTGCCACCCACAACGATCAAAGGACATTTGAAGGCCGCTGGACATACAAAAAAGTTGGACATTTGGGTGCCACACGAGTTATCGTGAAAAAACATTATGGACCGAATTTCCATCTGCGAATCGCTATTGAATCGGAACAAAATCGACCCTTTTCTGAAGCGTATGGTAACTGGCGATGAGAAATGGGTCACGTACGACAATGTTAAGGGCAAAAAGTCGTGGTCGAAGCTTGGCGAAGCAGCCCAAACGGTGGCCAAGCCAGGATTAACGGCCAGGAAGGTTTTACTGTGTGTTTGGTGGGATTATCAGGGAATCATCCACCATGAGTCCCTCGAGTATGGCCAAACGCTCAATTCGGTACTGTACTGTCAGCAACTGGACCGCTTGAAACAAGCATTGGCTAAAAAGCGGCCCGCATTGGTCAACAGAAGCAAAATCTTGTTCCATCAGGACAACGCAAGGCCTCACACATCGCTTGCGACGCGGCAGAAGCTCCGGGAGCTTGGATGGGAGGTCCTGATGCATCCACCTTACAGTCCGGACCTGGCACCAAGTGATTACCGCCTGTTCCTGTCCATGGCGAATGCGCTTGGTGATAAAAAGTTGGCCTCCAGAGAGGTCTGCGAAGATTGGCTGTCCCAGTTTTTTGCCAATAGGGAAGTAGGCTTCTACGAACGGGGTATAATGAAGTTGGAATCTCGTTGGCGACAAGTTATCGAACAAAACGGCGCATATTTAACCTAAATCCGATGATTATAACTAATTTTATGAAGATTTGAATAAATAGCCTAAAACCGGAAGGGTATTATGGTCCTACCTGATATCTTTTGAATGAAATCACAGGTCAGAGAGAAGGTACACAAGCTTACGTTTATTAATACGGAATACAGGGTGGGGCACCAAGAGCGCCTCGGGGTATTACGTCCTTATTAATAATTTGATCGAAAATTGTTTTTAGAGGTGTATGTATGTAGGACCTTACAAGGTACTTTTTTAAAATATTTTCATTTATACAGAGTGTATATAAAAAAAGATACATCTCAACCATATTTTTTTTTTATGGGACACCCTATATTTTATTACATACTTGGAATTATAAGAAGAAAATAGGGTAATTATACCGTAAACGGTTTTCGCTCCGATCGTTCTGATTTTTTAATATGTTATTCTAAAGGTCATTTTGAACAACTTTTCTAAAGGGACAAGGGCGCGTAAATGCCTCTTTCACACTTTTTTTTAGGTTGAACTTTTTTCCAAATCCAACTGTCTTACGGGATCGTGGAGCGAATAGGGATGCTGGGTGGTGTAAGGTAAGGTAAGATAAGGTAAGGTGAGGTAAGGTAAGGTAACATATTTCCATTTTTCATCCAAATAATCATTTTTGAATTTATCAATTCGACAACATTGCTTGATTCTCCCAGCATTCACGTCTCACATAAAAACGTTTTTTTTTTCGATCATTGTTTTGATATTTTGGACTAGTTTGAAGGGAAAGATGGTTTGCAACGGTTGTGAATTATCGTTAAAAGATTTTATCGTAATGTTAAGTGATGGAAGGCAATTCGTGGATTTTTTAATAAATCATGGACTGTTGGTGAAATATAGCTATTGCAAAACTTGTAAAAATCGATTAGAAATTAACATAAATAGTTTATTGTTTACTTGTGGCCGAAAATACAAGAAGAGTAAAAAAGTTAAGAAGTGTGCCTTCAAAAAAATGCAAAAAGAGGAACGTGGTTTCAAATGTCGAAATTATCGTTGGAGAATACAGGGTGAGTCGGGAGGATCGTGCCAAACTTCAGGAGCGTGTTGTACATGAAAAATAAATGTAAAAAAACTCAAATGTTGTTATCCGATTTTTGTTTGTTTACAAGTTATAGCGTAAATAAAATTAAAACATAAAATTTAAAAAATGTATAAATTTCATAAGAAATTCCATATAAATTAACGTTTGGATATCATAGTAAATGTTCAAAAATATCGCCATTAAATTCTACACATTTTCGGCTTAGTCTAGGAAGAGCATTCGTTGCGCTCCTGATTGTTTCATGTCTTTCTTTAATGGCAGCTGCAGCATTTCTAATGCGTTGAATTAGTGCAGCTTGAGTGTCCACTTTTACTCTGTACACTTCAGTTTTAAACCAACCCCAGAAACAATAGTCTAGTGGTGTGAGGTCTGGAGACCTTGGAGGCCAACTGATAGGGCCACCACGACCAATCCAACATATTAATTTATGGAATTTCTTATGAAATTTATAAATTTTTTTAATTTTATGTTTTAATTTTATTTACGCTATAACTTGTAAACAAACGAAAATCGGATAACAACATTTGAGTTTTTTTACATTTATTTTTCATGTACAACACGCTCCTGAAGTTTGGCACGATCCTCCCGACTCACCCTGTATAATGTATTTAACTGTTTTGTGGGTACGATTAGGATTTTCTCGACAACAATTTATAATGAAAAAGCTTAAATGCAATTCCAATAATGTTGTAAAGTGGTCATCATATTGCAGAGAAGTGTGTATTCAATGGGTACTTAAAAATTCAGAAAAAATTGGTGGAGTTGGAAAAATTGCGGAAATAGATGAAGCAAAGTTTGAGAAGCGAAAATTCAATAGAGGACGCAGGATTCGAGGAAAATGGATCTTTGGTGAGTTCGAGAGAGGTACTAAGAGAGTTTTTCTAGTTCCAGTTGAAAATAGGACCTCACAAACTTTGCTCCAAATTATTAAAAAATTGGTACATCCTGGAACCACTATTGTATCGGATTGTTGGAGGGCATACGATGTTTTAAAAAATGAAGAATATCAGCTCTTGCAAATTAATCACTCCCTTCAGTATGTTGATTCTAATGATCCGCAAATTCACACTCAGATTGTAGAGCGTATATGGAGAGGTATCCGTGGTGGAATTCCCAGATATGGAAGAAAAGAGCCCCATTTTGTTGGATATCTAGCAGAATTTTTGTTTAAACGGTAATTTCCTTCATTAAGCGACATTCATTATTTCTCTGTTGAAATTGCAAAGCTACATCCACCTCAGTAAGGAAATTTATTTCATTTAGTTCAGGTTAGTTCAGGTTAGTTCGGATCATCTCAGTAAAGGAAATTTATTTCATTTAGTTTCAATTCTTATCAAGCAATATGTTTTTCATTTACTTATTTTGATCAGAATTTATGTTTTTTCAATTGCGATTGCAATTAAAATAAAATTGTAAAATTTTTGTGTATCTTTCTTGCGCAGGGGCCACGCTAGTATTTTAGTCGATTAAGTGAAATGTCTTTCGGGCTTCATGGAGTGAATTGGAGTGCTGAGTGAGGTAATTATCAACAACGTTTCAGATCTATAAAGCAACAACAAAATATTACATACCCATGGTGAAGCAGTTTACCCCACCCAGCACCCCTATTCGCTCCACGATCCCGTAAGACAATTGGATTTGGAAAAATGTTCAACCTAAAAAAAAGTGTGAAAGAGGCATTTGCGCGCCCTTGTCCCTTTAGAAAAGTTGTTCAAAATGACCTTTAGAATAACATATTCAAAAATCAGAACGATCGGAGCGAAAACCGTTTACGGTACTGTTACCGGGTTGGTATGCCCTTTGGCCTTTTGGCCTTTTGGTCCTATCGTCCGCATTGGGGCTGCCTCTCACTCGCGAACACCGATCTAACCCCTTACAATGGTGTAGAGAGAGTATTCAGTGGGACCAAGAATGGACTCAGGTGATCTTTAGTGATGAATCCCGCTTCTGTCTGGGGATGAACAACTGTCGGGCAAGGGTGAGAAGACGACGGGGTGAAAGGCGAAATTCACAATTTGACAGAGAGCGTCATGTCCACCGTACTGTAGGCGTTATGGTGTGAGGTGCTATCGCAAATCACCCCTAGTTTTCATTAGAGGCAACATGACTGCCCAACGCTATATCCAAGAAGTGTTAGAACCACATGTGATTCCATATTTTCGAACTATCCCGAACGCCATTTTCCAGCAAGACAATGCTAGACCTCATGTTGCCAGGCAAACAATAACGTTCATGGATCGACATCAAATCAACCGTTTACCCTGGCCACCTCGATCGCCGGATCTGTCTCCTATTGAAAATGTCTGAGACATGATTGGCCGCAAACTGTTGAATTTATAACACCCTCCACAGACTTTAGCAGCCCTTACTCATGAAGTTCAGATTGTCTGGAATGAGATACTTCGAGAAGACATTGACAGTCTTATTAGATCCGAGCCCAGGCGTATCAATGAGTGTATAAGGGGAACCGTGGGTGCTCAATACACTATTGAAAAAAGAAATGAAGTTCTTCCTCTGATCTTGCTGAAAATGTAATCATTGAATAAGTATGTGGTACTGAACACGTACAAAAAAAAATATCAAAATAAAATTATCTTTAATGGGTGTTTACCTTCCTTTGTCACGCAGTATACACGTGTATATACGTAGAGGGTCCATTTCTGGATATCAAGTATGGGTGTCGCAGTGGTCTTAAATTTCAGCTTTTTTCCGATTACGAAGATGTATTATACGTTGAATTTCCGTTTTGGATTATGGTGGAAATGACAAAACAGGGACCAATTGAATAAACAAAATTTCAAAAGGTGCTCGAAGGGTTGGCCCTTCATTTCCAAAAACCGCTTTTGTGTATTTTTAAGTTCTGCATTGATCTTAAAAGGTTCTTTCCTCGTACTTTGGCTCTTAAAGTAGTGACGATATTCCTTTGACCTTTTCGATATCGATAAGTCAAATTTATAAATGAAGTTCTCCATAGTTCTTCATAAATAATATCTGGTGGAGAAAGATTTGATGAACATGCCGGCCAACATATGACTCCATTGTTTGAAATGACTTGACTTGTTGAAAGCAAAGGTTATCGCTTGAGGCAAATGTTATTTTCCGAACAGTTCTTTCTCGCTCTCGCTCGCTCTCCCCCTCGCTCTCTCCTCCGCTCTCTCCCTCACTCTGTCTCCCCCTCTCTCTCTTTCTGTTATTCTAGCTTTCGTACTTAATGCTTTTAAGTTAATATTTACTTCTGCTTTTAATATTTTCTATCGCTTTCAGATCAGAACACCCTTCGTAGGACTGAGATAAAATTAATACTTTTCAAAAGCCATCAGCAAAGGGTCCCGGCACATTGCACAGTGCGAGGAAATGCCCATTTCGCAGGACAAAATCATCCAAGTAAGGAAATTTTGAAATTATAATAGAGTTTTGAAGAATTAGTCCCCTCGGGACTCACAGCTGCTCCCGCATGGGCCCCCAAAATAAGAAAAAGTCTTTAATCTCCGTGAGAAATCTGACATTAGCACAAAGAGACGAAGTTTCCCCGTTTCAATAAATCCAGCTCAGAACGTACTTGTAGCTTAATTGAAAATTGCGGTAGCTTTGTTTAAAGGGTCCCGCAGTTTGCCGCTGGAATTTAGTTACTAATGCCCCTCGGCGGGGGTTTTAATCGTATCGGGGACCCCCCCTCGAGAGTAACCTTCGTTTATTGACTCTCCGGCATATTTCCAACCTATATGTGTACATAGATATGAAAACTTTTTACCTGAAATTTATATCATCCAAAAGTTTCAAGTGGGACTAGCAAGATGACCGACACTCACAGAAAATTAATCTCTACCTTGTTCCCTGGTAGTTATAGAAATTGCAGTACTAATTAATTAAACGTTGACAAAGTTTCTAACAAACAGAACTCTAATTACTCAAACGGAAGCGAAGGGAATGTCGCTAAAGTTAAGCTCGCAAGGACATTTAATATTGAAATAAGTCCGGCCTTTGTGGTCGAAATTTCGAATATTTACCGTCCGAACACGGTGGGCGCGGACAGATGTTTGTAACTGACCCTCGGGCGTACAAAGCATGGTACAAAGGGCTTTGAGTTTTGGGATTTTTCGCCAAAGACTTCTATAAGTGCCTCCAGGCTTTGTGTTCGATACTGCGACATATTATGATAATAGATAAAACGGCGTATCCGAGAAAAAGTAAAGCAAAAGCTCTATGAATTGAGAGATTAAATGAACCTTCTGTTTTCTTCTTTTACGAAAATGTTGCTGCCACGCAGTCGACGCACTGTCAATCATTGTCACAGTTTTTGCCTTTACTTAATTGATGGTCAGTTCGGGCTATCAATTGAAATAGCCCGAATGTTAAACCGGATTAAATTCAATTGCCTACGAAGCCCGTCGGTTACGGTTGAGGTGCCAGGACATGGAGATATGCCTTATTTTTGTTTGCTCTTTCATAGTTTATGAGCTAAACCTAATGATTTGTAATAGCTTTTATCACGATTTGGATGAAATAACGAAGTCATGATACTGCGGAAATAATCGTATTTAGCAGAGGCCATAATTGACGTAAAAACACGTGGCTTAGTCTTTTTATGTGCCGACTCACCTCCGGTAACCGATCAAAAAAGGATAGACGTAATCCTATTACCCCCGCCGCAACGTTGCCGCTTCTAACGGCACGCATTAATAAAGCAAATTGTTAAACGCGTTTATTGTTAAATCGCAATTGCAATTGACAACCACCTAAATTTAACCGACCTTTAAAATCACGTGAAAATTTTCATTAAATTATTTCCTTTATCATGTATACACAATGACAACGCCCAGTCAGCTGTTTGTCACGTGTTTTGTTTCAATTAATATTACTGCTGTAAGTTTAATTTTTCATATTTTTGTGGTAAATTGAGGAAATTGTTTTTGAATGAAGTTAGAGCAAAAACAGTTTTCAAATTGGTCTCGCTAAATGCGATATTCTCATCGCCGATTTTGTTACAACAGCTGCTGCACACCAAAATTTAAATCATGTTGAGCCGTAAATAAAACCGCTCTGATATCTATTAATCAGAAAAAACGGCGTGCAGAATGACAGGAGCAATTATAAAATTACATACTGTTAGTTATCAAAAGTTCTAACAGACTTGTTGAGCGCAATACTATTTGCTTGATAGAGGTTATCCAGGGAACGGAAAACGAGCTCTGCGACAGATGTTCAAAGTGGAAACCCTTGCCTTGTAGATGTAGCAGGTAATTGTTGGAAAGTCTACCAAGGGCACGACTGGAAGTCGAGGCGATCGCCGAGGGGCTAATGAGTCAGCCACGCTTGGGTTACTAGAGCAGGGACATAACATAAATCCGCAAGAACAGGGAATTCTGTATGTAATGGTGACCCTAAACATAGAGAACGTCCATAATACACTCTCGTCGCCGAGAATAATGGTAATAATGGAAGGAGGGAGAGTCAGCTAGCATCCCCTGAGAGCGATGGACTCGTGCTGCAGCAGGAGATATATAAGTACAATGACAGGAAAGTGTCATGTGGCGTGCCTCGGGGACCGATCCTGGGACCAAGAGTAAACAACACTTTTTACCATGTTGGAAACAAGGGCGGTAGGAACGAAACTGGTAGCACACCTCCATGATCTAGCGATCTTGCTTGTGAAGTGCACAATGTCGGTTATCAAAAGAAAAGTGACACACGAAAAACTACATTGGTCAAATGGCAGAGAGAATGGAAGAGAGAGAATGGATGATTCAAAACCTTTATTCCGGACGTCTGTGTCTAATGTGAAAAAGGCCCAGACACCAACGTCTTTATTAGATAGTCAATCACCGAACACTGCATTTCGGGCCATTGCGACAGAGAATAGGAAAACAGGATAATGGTGATCGTAGGTATTGGAAAGTCTCCAAAGGGAACGCGACGGACAACAAAATGGCGGCACTTCGTTTTACTTTAGAGTGAAGAGATAGACGAGTTTTCTAATTAAGGAAATTTTTAATTTTTATCTTCAAGATTTGCCTCGTTCCAAAATTATACAAACACGTCGAAGTTAAATTAATGAAAGTAGAGAAATAACTACAAAAGAGAATAAATATTGGCAAAATAAATCTTCTGTTGGCATTCAAGTCTGCGAAATAGATTTTGTTCTTTAGAAGGATGAGGGACACGACTTTTCAATTTTTCTACATTGTTGAATAATCCAATCTCAAAAATTTGGGGGTCAAAGACCTCTCTGCGCCCACACGTGATGACCCTTGGCTGCCTCCTCCCGTAAGTCCGGGTAACTAACCCCGGAGAGAAAGAAAGGTAACAGACGCGGGAGGCAGAAGGACGGATGTTTAATCGATAAAACTGAAGAGTGCCCGGACCCGGGGCTGCCGAGGAAACGACCCATTGTGTCACCAAAAACCAACCTTGGGACAAACGCTACAGAACAAACCATCGGATATCACGACGAATATACGAAGAGACGAAACACCCAAAAGGGAAGTACCTCGAGAGAAGACGTGAAAATATACAGGAACAATTTTCTTTGCTAAAGAGAAAAGCCCTTTTTTTTTAGAATGTTTGTATGCATCAGGATTGGTAAGAGCACAATACGGAACCAAAAGGACTTAGACTAAATAATTGGAAGGAAGAAAAGTGATGTTGTCCCGCAATTTGAAGGGACACAAATCGAGCATGGGGCGGCATAAAGCCATCTCAGAGACCCTCTCGATTACGTGAAGGGCGACAACAAGTATAACAAGCCGGAATTATCGAAAGATACAGTAGATGTTTTAAGATGGCGGCGGACGAGAAAATTTTCAAAAAATTTTCAATGGATTTCTGTATACCCATCAGGGGTCGTTGAGACATGTTGATTTAACGGCATAGTAGAATGATACGACATAATTCGTTAAAGAGACGAGGGACGTATGTCTAAGATTTTCTTTGACCAGGAATAAATCGATATGATTTTCAAGAATTTGTTCCAATTTCCGGATGTAACTTCCGATGATGCTAATATTTTAGCATCATCGATTGAGTTAAAAAGGGATCTATCAAGATCTCCATTATCCACTGCTTGGGATTATCCAAGAAATAATAGAATTTCGTCCCTCTCTTTCTAACATTCCTCACCTGCATGTATTACTGTCTAATTGCCCCAATTAGGTTCTTCTCGAATTATTATCATATCCGACCAAACCCGCGCTTATTAAATTTAAACCTAATTCCGTTCTAACCCAGTTCTCAAATCACCGGAAAAATGCCCATTGTGTTTCTCCATTCCCGGCGTTGGGAAAGGTTAGTCGAATTACGACGAACTAATGAACCCAGCCAAATAAAAATTTGCATACGAATTATCCGGATTTTTTCTTTGTGCCCTTTCCTTTTCCACCTCTCCAAGCCTGTCCTAATGAGTTATGTTAAAAAAAAAAGAAAGAGGATTACCTCCGATGTCTGCGGACTCGATGCTAACCAGTTAATGGCGTTAAGGGGAAAATCGCATATTACACAAGGGCAGAACTTTAGGAAATAAAAATGGCTCCTTAAATCAGCCTAGAACAACTTTATTAATAGCCCCAGTAAGTGGTGATTAAAATACTAGTAGGGTATTGTGTTGAGAGGGCAATTTATCAAAGGGCACACCTGCCCCTCAAGCCAGATTAATGGTAAAAATAATTGCGCGGTACAATCCGGCTATAGCGAAGAAAAATGCCCTAATCCATTTTGAGATATTTGCTAAATTGGTTCGTATAAGTCATAATTAATTCTTCCAGAATGATTAGCAAATAACTGAAGGGCCATAACTGTATCAGAGTGCTGATCTCGTGTGGAAGCAGTTTTCTCCACATTAAACCTTAAACGACATTGCGATGCATCGCCAGTCAAATCCGCTTTAAAAGCCGATAAGTTCAGTATCGAAAGAACAATTTTCTGCACTTTGCTCGTAGTGCAAATGTAATTCTATTCCGCACCAAACACCGTTCGTCGTTTATCGTTTCCTTAAATCGAATTTCGCCGACAGTCGCTTTAAAATTTTACGAAATAAAGATAAAACCGCTTCGGAAAGCCTCGGCAAGGTAACAATCTAGGGAAAAGGACAATTATCAATTTTCGAATTTCGAGCGCCTTTCAACCGTCACAAAAGATTGTTTAAGTAATTACCGAACGAGCGCACCGCCGTGCGCATAAGCGGCTGATAACAATCGCATTTGATTGGTTTCGCGCGGTGCCGTCCCCTTAGGAACTTGGGAAAAATAAACACGCGGGCTCAGTTGAATTAATCCCTGAAGAAATTCTGGCCGAATCGCGAAATCTGCTCGTGTCTATTATTTAGGACCAGGGAAACGATTGTTTATATACGTCATTGTCGCGTTCGGTCGTAAATATGGCCCCCACAATTCCGGTCCACAGGGGAAAAGTTGTTCCATATTAATTTTCTTTGCGGTTTTGACGTCGAATTGCGGTTGTTAAAGCCCAGTTTAATTTACGCTTGCCCCATGTCAACCGAACGATACTAACCGTTTTTGACCAACTATTTTAATGAACGAATTTGCAGGGAAAAATTTCGACATTCGACTGACTAACCCAAACCAATCTGCCGGATCTCCCGTGCTCCCTCCTAAGTTTCCCCCTCTCTCCCAAAGTGTAAATTTATACTTAAACTATAGCTTGATGTAAATTAAATTTGCTGTACAATGGGACCAATGCGACCTCTTCATAATCTCAGATCAATGGGGATTTGTCTAAGTCGAGATAAATGAAAATCAGTCGACTTTAATCGGATTAGGGGATGGGGATTGGGCTTTTTATCCTTCTCTCTGGCGTTTTACAAGAACAAAAATACATGTAAAATTAAAATTTGGTGTGGTACTCTTGACCTTCTCAGATGAGAGTGGAAAAGGGGTCGCAGAAAGAGATAATCTCCAGAAGTCTAAGAAAAAGCATTAGCGAAATAAACTTTAGAGAACGCTAACTTTCTCGAAAGTTTCCTCGTTTTCTAATGCACCGGAAATCGGTCGTATATTTACAGATGTCGAACAAAAAGCTTAATGTTACATTTTAAGACTTGGCAGAGAAACATATTAAACTAAACTAAATTTGTTTCCATTCGTACATTAGAACGTAAAATTTTATTCGCTTTTCGGGTTTATGCAACTTCCGCTTAAATTTAATAATACTCAAACAGGGAAACCGTTTTAAATTCCATTTGCGACGCTTGTAAACAATATTGTGTAGCTAGATACAGAGCGAAGACAATTTAATATAAAAATATCTGCCTGTATTAAATTTCTTAGAGAAATACGGTTGTGTTTGCCTAAGGAAATTTACACTCAGTGCACAAGCACTGCAGTATTCGCAGCAGATAACGGCTGTTTGTCATGGGAATGGTGTTTAGGGCGGGAAATGGGGTCGAAGATTATTAGCGGGAAAATAGAGGAATTAAATTGTTTAACTTTTTTTTTTTTAAGGAGGCAATTCTGCCGCACGCAAGCGTTCCTCGCAAAGAAACGTCCATGACGTTATTTAATTTGTTTAATAAAATGCATCGAATCCGAAAATTCCGGTAAGGTCGATACTTCGAACTCCGCTCCATCTTAACAATTTTGATCAGACGAGTAAAATCATTTATCAAGACCGAGCAATCAGACACCTGGCTGTAGGTCGGCCTTATGGAAAAGACTGCAGAAGCACTTAATTTGTAACGAAAATGCTTTTAAACTTTAATACCGCGTATTTCGCGATTTATTAATGTTTCAGTTCATGTAAATTCGGTTGTTACTTAATATTATTACTGCATAATGAATTTGCGTCGTAATTGTCGAGACGCGTATGTTATTAGACCCAACGTGGCAACCGCGCCATCCGATATAAACAGTCTTTTGTTATGTTAGTCGTTAAGGGAACAGACGCCCCCTCTGGGGGCTTAGGCGGTACGACTGGTCTAGTAAAATGCTAAGCCGCTTGCTCTGTCTCACTATTACTCATTTTTATCCGTATTGTCCGGCACGTGAATCATAAGTTTATCGGGTATAGTCACGAAAGTTGTGTATTTTTGCGTATCTATGAGTCTGCAACTTGGGCGGTTTGAATGTAATTATTTAGTCCACAACTATCTCGGCAGCCATTTTGCGAAACTACCAGTAAAGCACAGTCAGGAAGGAGCAAACCCCCTTCTGAACCTTCACGCTGGCCTGACCACCCACATAGTTTTTAATCCTTTGATCCGGATTAATTCAACAAAAGATATGTGCGATGAGTGCATGTAACAACCCGTCTTGCAGAAGCTCCGTCAAGACACAAAGAGAACTCATCAAGGAACAACTAATTTGAACTATTTTTTCTGGCAATTACTCAACTGGTTTCCAAAATATCAACGCTTTGGATACACGTGAGTCTACTTTTACACTTGGCTTATGAATTTTGAAAAATATCTCAAAATTTTTAAAATTTTGTTCCTAGTTTTGACTGATGTAGATTCCCTGCTGAGCCAATTGACGTCCAGAAAATGTATAAATGCACTGCAAGATTTTTTAAAGAGCTTCCAAATCGCGAAAATACCTTGCTATACGTACATATGTATGTACATCAACATCTTAAGAGATATAATATCTTGGAAGGTTTCGTGTTTGAAGAATTAATCGGAGGGAATTTGAGCTAATTTTGAAAGGAATTTGTCAAGGGAGTTCCCAAGATATCGACCCGCAAATTACCAACAATAAGTAGTTTCCCCTTGCAAGAAATTTTCAGGTAAAAGGTTTTAGAATTTGATTCTTTGCCCTAATTTACAGATATCGACTGCACACTACACCTGGACACTTCAATTTAATATACGCCCTGGGCGCTCCAAAAAGCATATTCATTTCAGAGCACTTTAATATTTATTTTAGGACGAAAGTGGGAATCAATCAATACAGCCTCATATCTCTGAAATTGTACTATTATCAGAAACCAATAAATCGAGACTTAAAAGTTTACGAAGGCAACTAATTTGAGTTAGTTTTAAAGTTACCGCTATGCAGGCTCCAAAATCCGAGATTTGAATGTTCGAAACTTTTAAAATACCGGATGTGCATATTCACTATATTCTGGAATTTTTAGAAAAAAAGTGATCTTTATCGTCAATGAGATTTTCGGTCTAATCGACCAAAATGGAGATTTGGCCCCGTGAAAGTAGTGACAAACAAAATGGAGAAAAGTTACAAACATTTTTAATTGATCCATGCCAACGTGAAAATTAAATTTTGACATGTGGGATCTTTTTCCATTAAATCGCCTTTCACGTCGACACCAAAAATAATGCCCTTTCGTACGGAATCGCTTTTAGCTGCCAATCTTTCATAATATATGAAAAACCCTTGTTGGAATCGACTGGTAAGGTGATTTTATCCCTGTCGCCTGTCTTTCTCTGTCAGGAAAATCTCAATAACACTCCTTCCCGTCACTGATGAAAACCGTATATAAACACTGAAAGACTGATCGGCTTTTAATCTGAAGAAGACTTTATAGTTTCTCAAGCATTGAGCAAGCAACAATTCGGGCTTGGAATGGATGATCATTAATAGAAACTTGCACGAAACGGGAACACTAAACGTAGGGCGTCGATTAAGCTTTTTACTATCAAACACCTGACCGGATTGATAACAGATAAATTCGTCCAAGACGTACCTCATATTTCAAACCCTACTGAGCGTTTTTTAATGATCGTCGTTTATGTGATTCGAGTACTCACCGATTGTTCAAAATACGTCTATCCTTTAAACCACCACTCATTCAAAAATGTCCTTGTGATTCGCGATCACAATCAATGCGAAGTCCAGCTTTGAGGCACGTAAGTCAAGTCACCCGCTACGTCAAAACACTAGGTGATCCGGCAAAATCACTATCCAAGTAAATCCTACGTCATAAGCCGGTCGCGGATACGTCGTCGTGTCGTCGGAAAAGTCGCGACACGTGACCTCAGTGACGGTCGAAAACCTACTCACTTACTCGGCTGGAGGGCGTGATGGAGGGGTGGAAAATTGGGGTGGTGGGGAAGGTCGCCGCCGGCCGGCGGTGGGGATGGCGGTTTCCATTGATTTTCTTACTGCTGTGTATAGAAACTGTGTTTGTGATGCAAGCTCCGCCGCTGCAACTAGACGTTTCTTGCACCAGAAAAAGTTAATTCGAAAAATCTATTTTTGATATTCCACGATCATTTGTTTTCCATCAAAACTTATTCTCCTGGCAAAATTTATCCTCTCTATGTATCCAAAATCTTCCCAGATGGAAACTTCTCAGCTTATCAACGATAAATCATGCTCGAACTTGACAGTCGTTCAGATGGAGCGCGAAAGGACACATCGTGCAAAAAGCCGCAACAATGTTTAATGCAACCGAATCGTGTGCAGCGACCACACAAACCTCCCATGCTTAAGTTAATATTGTGTTGTCGTGTTATGATTTTAGAGAAACACGGTGCGGAATATGAAATTAAGTGCCAGTCAACCGATTTAATACAATTTGCAAAATTAGTTTCATCCAGTGCTTTCAGTAAGTTAAATGGGTGGTCCTGTAGGGGAGTTGCGAAACAGCAAATTCGAAAACAATGACTTTTTTCTCTTAAAATGCAAAGCTATATCCTAGACACGAATCCACTATACACTTCTGGATATTACGGGGCGGGGTAGCTGACCATATTTCATATTTGTTCAATTGGAGTGTAAGCGAAGTTGACCCAGTTTAAAGACCAATATTATTAGGGATGCTGTATGAGTTTCAAACAAATTGTATTCGTGGCGCACTCAAAGGAGTGTAGCGAACTTCAGGCTGCAAATATTGAATTTTAGTCTATTTCTATAGCAGAGCAGGCAATCCATGCATGGAGTCAAATAAAGCTCGCTTGTCCGGGACCTCTTAATAATGAACTAGTATTTAGTAGATTGACCGGAAATAAATCGGAGTCGTACAGCGTCAGAGGAAATAATAAGAAAATCTGCGAGACGAAGTCTTTGTGCTTACCGGCCAGTTAAGTTGCACATGTTTTTGTGGCATTATCTCGCCCATTATGACGGTTAACGTTGCGATTTAGTCGGGGCTGGCTGCCGCGTCGCTTAAGTGCGCGGCCGTGGCTGAGCAAACTCGAATTAAATATTTTTTTGCATTATTTACGTTTTGATATGGCTTGTCGTTGGTAATGGACTGTGTATATTATTCAATCTTTTTGCAGCCGTATGGCATACTATTCACTCGAGCAAAGCTCAAAATGTAATAGATCGGAAAACGTTCGGAGCGTTCATTTTGAAATGAACGTCACCCTCGGGCTACACGCCTTTAAATCGGCGTCCCGCTCACTTGAGTGTGAGCGTGAGGGTTGCTCGACTCTTAGTGTGACGCGGGGTTTACGCTTAGTTTTTGGTGGTCACAGTTCCACGAGAGATTTGCCCCCCTCGCCGGTGGCTCGGTTCATAAACGTCTCCGCGAAGGAACAGTAATGTCTCGTAAAAAAATCGTATATAATAATAAACTATTAAGTTCGCTCAGAAGTTTCGGAACTTCTTTGCGAGCTTTGCCGAACCTAAAAGTTATCTTGTACGATCTTCGTCTCGATCGCTTCCTGCAAGCGAGTCTTACGATGTTTACTACGGTTTTTTCAGAACAAAAAAAATGAGGAAAGTTTGGAACATTTAGATCCTCGAACTCGGTATTTCCGTATCACCGGACACTTCGACCATTGCCCTAAGACATGCGTTTATAGTCACCGTTTTATGGTCATTACACGTATTCAAACTATTCCGTCATAGAAGCGTATGTTAATGCACTGGCCAATGCGCCTGCGCGGGGCTATGGAAGCCGGAGTTCAATTCTCAGATGTTTTCCACTATTTTTACCTTTTTATCGTTGATAAAATTCCAATGGCGCTTAAATGGTGATTTCATAAAAGTATTAAAATTAATGTTAAAAATTGAGTTTTCCTACGCATAAATTTGAGAAACTTTTCTTCATCCTTTTTAGATTGATTAAAATTAAGAATATTTTAAGTTAATTGCACAGTGAATAATCTCAATTCCTACCGGTGTTTAACAATTTCAAAGACATTATTTAGGTAAAATAGGTGCTTTATAGTGTCCCTTCCCATTTCCCTCTCCCCGAAACAAAGAGTAATTATAACACCCCTCGCAAAAATGCTCCTTAATTACTCGGAAACTGCTTAGAAAATTACATTCCCTCGCAGAAAAATGCTAAAGAACATTTAATAACTTTCCCGATTTCCTCGTAGTTTTCCAGTCAGTTACAAAAGCCACTTTCTTAAGGGAATCCAGGCGAAAGTTAAAAGCATTTGAAATTGAGATTAATTATTAAAAAAATCGAGAAAATTAATAAACCGACTCGCATTGACATCGGCTAGGAAAGTCCGCTATATTTAGTCCAATATAAATCCATTAAACCTAAGACAAGACGAAGCATGTCTGCAGGTGCAGCCTGAAAACTCTGCTGTATATAAAGTTTCGAAAGGAGCATTGTTCCCTCAATGGCCCAATTTGCTAAAGCGCGATTTGGCTTCAACTTGAACAAACTTTAAAGACTTATTTCAGAGACAAGGAGTACATTATTTGTCTCCGGTAATTATTCCTGCTTTAATTCCTCAGACAACAGCGGAAATATCATAAAAATCTAAGAACTGCACAAATTCTAATTAATAAGATAAGGTTTATTAATAATCCCAAGTAAACTCACGTACCTATTATGGAAACTTTGAAGTTTGGAGTGCGACAGATTTGTAAGTTCTAGGGAATTTAGGAAAGTTTGTTGTAAATGGATAAAGCCAATTCAGTTGGGACTTCGCCTTGGTAATAACATTAGCTAGGTAGTTGAAAAATCTGGACAATAAAATAAAATTTGAAATAACGAGAAAAACGAGCCATGCATGAGAAGCCATAAGCAATTCAATAGGAATTCAACCTATAATATTCAAACTAGGTCAATTGTAAGTTATCGCAATTGAACAAAGTATGAAATACGTTCAAGCAGACCTTTCAATGCCGTCGAATAGCGAGGAGAGCCACGTGAGAAGATGCGGTTATAAAATTTTATATAGCGAACACAAATATAAATTTCAGTAATTGAAGAAAGTCGAGTTAGACATGAGAGTCAGGAGATATTTGCGAAAACACCTGATCACTCATAAATGAGGCCCCAAATTAATGTCTGAAGTAGTGTGTGTCGCACCCTCTTGAGTTATGATCGTTTTCGATTGGATAATTGTCGTTTCGTCCGCCAGGTCTGTAAATATGAAACCGGAATTTGCCTCCAAATATCCCTAGCGGTCAATATAGGTACTACCTTATCGCGTTATTACGGTACTACATCTCTTATTTACATCTGAGGATGATTTTCAGATCATAACAATACAGGCTCAATACTGCAGGACAGTTGGCGATAGCTTTGAGTAAGTCGAATTTTGTGCCTACATTGAACAGCATTGATTTTCTGTTACCACTTAAAAGAAACGGCTGCAGATTCACATCGCATGCTTGTTGAAGCTTCCGGTGAGCATGCCCTTGGAAAATCACAGTGCTGTGAGTGGTTTAAAAAATTCAAAAGTGGCAATTTCGACGTCAACAACGAAGAGCGTGGAAAACCACCGAAAAAGTTTGAAGACGGCGAGTTGCGAGCTTTGCTAGATGAGGACGATGCTCAGACGCGACAACAATTAGCGAACCAACTAAATGTGACACGAGAAGCCATTTCCATTCGTTTGAAGGCTACGGGGAAAATTCAGAAGATAGGAAAATGGGTTCCACACGAACTCGATGAAAGACGGCAAGAAAATCGAAAAACCACTTGCCAATTGTTGCTTGCCGGGTATAACAGAAAGTCATTTCTTCATCGAATTGTGACTGGTGACGAAAAATGGATCTATTTTGAGAATCCCAAAGGTAAAAAATCATGGGTAACTTCAGGCGAACCATCGGCATCGTCAGCAAGACCAAATCGACATGGACGGGAAACAATGCTCTGTGCTTGGTGGGATCAAAAAGGCGTAATGAGCTGCTAAAACCTGGAGAAACAGTTAATACTGAACGTTACCGACAGCAAATGATGGACTTGCATCGAGCTTTGCGTGAAAGACGACCAGAATATCAAGAACGGCAACACATGGTGATATTGCTTCATGATAATGCACCATCACACACTGCGGAACTGGTGAAGGAAACGATTGGGACGTTTCATTGTGAAGTACTAGGTCGTGTAGTATGAAATGAGTAGAATTGAATTGAAACTTTAGTCATTTTTTTTTCATATGAAATGCTTTTATTGTCAATCCAATATGCACCACCATTATCAGTACACTTCTGCCATTTAACGGGAAGTTCATTGAATCCCCTGCTGTAAAAGCCTGCAGGCCGGGAGTCGATAAACTCGTGGAAGGCAGCTTCGACAGCCTCGTCGGAGTTGAATGTTTTCCCTACCAAGAAGTTACCCAAATTTTGAAAGAAGTGGTAATCAGTGGGTGCTAAGTCGGGTGAATACGGTGGATGACGAAGAGTTTCCAATTCCAACTCCTGTAGCTTGGCCAAAGTGACTTGTGCGGTGTGCGGCCGAGCGTTGTCGTGCAACAATAGCGCTTCGATTAACTAATCTTGGCTGCTTAACCGTCAGTTGCCTCATCATTTCGGTCAGTTGTCGGCAGTAGACATCAGCCGTAATCGATTCACCAGGTTTCATGAAGCTGTGATGGATGACACCTGCGTTGGACCACCGAACGGACACCATAAGCTTCTTTCGATGAAGATTTTTTTTCGCACAATGTTTCGGTGGTTCATCTTGATCCAACCACTGCGATGAACGTCTGGTATTGTCATATAGGACCCATTTCTCATCACAAGTAACAATCAAAAATGGATCGTTATTATACCGGCACAACAAAGAAGCACAAGCTTCGAGACGTCGTTCTTTCTGTATGTCGCTCAACTCATGCGGTACTCACTTGTCCAGCTCTTTCACCTCACCAATTTCAGCCAAATGAGTCAACATTGTTTTTTTGGTTACACTGAATATTAACGAAAATTCGAACGCACTTTGACGTGGATTCGCTTCCACCAGGGCTTTCAGATGATCGTTGTCCACTTGAGTTTCAGGTCGTCCACGTGGTTCATTTGTTAGGAGAAAATTGCCAGAACGAAATTTCATGAACCAACGAGATACTGTTTGCTGTGAAGTAACTTCAGTACCAAACGCATCATTAATATTGCGAGCCGTCTGAGCTGTTGTGGTTCCATGTGGTGGAACTCATATTTCATTAACGCACGAATTTCACTATTTTGCATGGCCGCACAGAAATTTTTATAAAAATAAAAGTTTTCAATAATTTTTAACGCTTTAAACTCTGATCGAAAGAGGAAGAACGTGCCTTTTCCACATAAAAAAGTCAAGTCCAAATGTAGATTTAGAGTGAAGTTATTCGCAGTTGAATGTGGCATTTCGAGAATCTACTCATTTCATACTACACGACCTAATACTGTCGCATGCGGCTTATTTACCCGACTTAGCACCATCCGATTATCACTTATTTGCATCGACGGGACACGCTCTTGCAGAAGAGCACTTCGCCTCTTACGAAACAGTTCAAAAATGGCTCGATGAACGGTTTGCCTCAAAAGAACAACAGTTCTTCTGGCGTGGCATCCACAAATTGCCAGAGAGATTGGAAAAACGTATACAGGGTGTCTCTAAAAGGTCTGTACAAAATTCTACCACAGATTTCTGAGGTCAAAACATGACGATTTACCTTAGTCCAAAAGTGGACGGTTTTCGAAATACAGGGCGTCAAAGTGAAAACAAAAAAAAGCAAAAAAATTCATTTCTTGGTTGGTAACGCTGCTATCTACACAAAATGTCGTGTCGAGCGGTTTTTGGGGATGAGAAATCAGAATCCGTTTACATTTTCGATGCACAATGTAGAGGGCGTTGTCAACCCTCTTTAAAAGGGTATAACTTTTTCATCACCCGGTATAAAATTTATTTATTACTAAACCTGTGTTTTCCTACATTTTTTAAAGAAAAAAGGTCTCTTGTTAAAAATCTCTACGAGGCTTCTTCTTGAGATATTGAAGCTTAAAGTTCGCTGCATGTCTTGAACAATAATTTTAATGTACTACAAAGTGGTACATTATCAACATGAATTTAAGATTAATGTGTGGGCAGGAACAATTGACAATTTTATTATTGGTCCTGTCACTTTGCCGCCCCGATTAAGTGGTGAAAGTTATATGGAACATATTCGAAATACAATGCCAGAATTATTGGAAGATCTTCCTTTACAACTTCGGCAAGATATGTGGTTCATGCACGACGGTGCTCCGCCACATTTTACCATAAATGTGCGCAACTGTTTAAATCAGCAGTACCCACGAAGATGGATAGGTAGAGGAAATGATGCTCCGGCACCATGGCCACCGCGCTCACCGGATTTAACTCCGATGGATTATTTGTTATGGGGGACTCCCAAGGTCCATGGTATACTTCACGGCCATAAATAGTGAAGAGGAACTATGGGGACGAATTCAAAATGCAGTGAACATTTTAAAGAACGACGAAGAATGAATAGAGTAGATTTTAATTTCTTGCGTCGGATTTATCTTTGCATGCAAGTCAATGGTGGTCATTTCGAACGTCTATTAAAAGTATAATTTTTTTGTGTTTACGTTTGGTATCTATGTTTTCAAGTAATTTGGAACCTTTTTTTAAGTTTTTTTTTTTTTTTCGAAGTTCGGCTCCAGTTCTTCCCTGCACCTTTCGAAAGTCGACCTTCCGAATTTCGCGCTGAACATCTTCCTCATCACCAATCGAGCAGAGCATAATATCTTGGAGTTCCAGAAAACCGGTAAGCGCATAACTCTCAAGGTCTATATATTTGACTATCAAATTGTAACTTATTGCAATCTGATGCCATCTGTCTGGGGAGTTAATATTCCGGGACGACGGCCTTAATATTAAAGACGAAGGATAGAATCCGGTTACAAAACGTGAGAGAATCCCACTTAATATATTCGGGATTAATAATTTAGTTATGTAGAGCGGAGTCGTTACTCCTAACTGGAGATTATTCCAAGAATTGATAGTTTAGGCAACAGCCGGATCTTTTGTATAAGTTTCGACTTAATTAGCAAATAGTTTTCGGGGATGGAAAAAGGAAATTGCGCTTAATGCATCTGCTCGAGAAAAGGCATAACTTGCCAGATTTTCTTATCTCGGATCCCCAGCCAATCAACTGAGGCGAGATTTTTACAATTCGAGGAATTAAGTTTGGCGAATTTACCGTCGTTTCCGGTTTTATTTCTCCTCCGCTTATTCGCCCCGCTTGTATCATATCGATACTGCTAATTGAAAATTGTATTTATCACCACGGGGTTTTGGCTTTAAATTGTTTCATTCGGGTAAGTAGAAGTTTGCAGCTCCAAGTAGTTCCCGACATCCCGGAGAAAAGGGGGCAAATGCAAACGGGGAACTCGTTGTGCCCGACCATAGAGCGGGCGCGGCCTTTGGGATACGATGGGTGGTCGCGTGTCGTAAATTTTACGTTACGTCCTCTCCTCGCATGTTCATCATTATTTATTCAGGGGCAGATCCGAACAGGGAAATTAGTAACGCGTGTGAGACCGACTAGTTCAAAGAGTACCGCGTGCCAAGAATCGCCGTTTCGCTACTGAGGCCAAGTAGAGAATGACCTTGGAATGGACCACGCTTTCACCATCCTCCCCTAAAAAACCAGATTGGGAATTGCCGCGCTATCAATTTGTAGTAAATTTTACCGCACTAGGAGGTTTAACAGCCTTACTCCAAACAATATTCCGCCAAACATCTAAATGCAATTTAAACAGCATTTAAGAACAATTCCCGAGTTCTTCGGGGGGTTGGTAGCTTTTCCTGAATATGCAAATTTTTCGCGTTAACACAAACGTCAGCGACAACATTGTTGAGCGATTTGCAGGGGTTCCTTCCTCGGAGGTTGGAGGTACCACCCGCGATTATTGTACGAGACCGAGCACCACTTGTAATACTTGTCGGTTCGAAGCACCGACGTTGCACTTGCAGAGTCCAGGACGAACCAGACACCTGCTTAGCAAGGTAAACACGTGGGACCCCCCGAAAGTCGTGGAATTAAAACAATCCTTAACGTCACCACGGTTTATCGACCGACTTGTAGCACACAAATGTGATTAAAACTTAATTGAAGAAATGCAGGAGTGGATGGTCGCGATTCCGAAAGGAGAGTATGAGTCACGATTGAGGATCGGCGGTGTATCGAATCGCCTTCAACTTATGAGAGTGACAATAGTGATAACAATAATGATATTAGGAGTTGGAATGAATTCGTAGCGTTTTTTTTAAGAAAAAAATTTATTGATTTTAAATGAAAATAAAAAAATACATTAATTAAAGTATCGCCCATCGCTTTCTACTACTTTTGACCATCTTTCGGGCAGGGCACGAATGCCGCGTCGGAAGAACGCGTTGTCTTTAGATGCAATCCATGAATCGACCCATTTTTGACAATCTTCGTAAGAAGTGAACTTCCGCTCAGACAGACTATGAGCCATCGAACGAAACAAATAATAATCAGATGGAGCAACATCTGGGGAATACGGCGGGTGGGGCAGGATTTCCCACTTAAGTCTTTCCAGGCATGTTTGTACCGGTTTTGCGACGTGCGGACGAGCATTGTCGCGCAGCAAAATGGCTTTGTCGTGTCTTTTGGAGTGTTCCGGCCGTTTTTCTTTCAATGCACGGCTCAGTTGTAGTCGGTAGCGGTCTCCAGTTATGGTTTCAACAGTTCATAATAAATCACACCCCTCTAATCCCACCAAATACAGAGCAGAAGCTTAGACCCATGGATATTCGGCTTTGCCACTGTTGTTGACCGGGCTTAACCCATGACTTTCTGCGCTTCGGATTGTCGTAACGGATCCATTTTTCATCACCAGTGACAATCCGATGCAAAAAACCTTTTCTTTTTTCCCGTTGAAGCAGCAGTTCACACGTCAAAAAACGCCTCTCAATGTCCCTTGGTTTCAATTCATATGGAACCCAATGTCCTTCCTTTTGGATCGTACCCAAAGTTTTAAGACGTTTTCCTACCGTTGATAAGTTAACTCCCAATGATGTAGACAATTCTTGAAGTGTCTGACATGGGTCTTCGTTGAGCAACGCCTCCAAAGCATTGTCTTCAAATTTTTTTGGCTGACCAGGTCGCTCCTTGTCAACCAAGTCGAAATCACCAGCTTTAAAACGTGCAAACCACTTCCGACACGTTTGTTCAGCTAGAGCACTTTTATCATACAGGGTGTCCAAGCGAACATTGAATATAGGAGATTAACATGGGAAATTGGTTTTTATTTTTTTGCGCCTGTACGGATTATCCAATTGAAAAATTTTTATATGGAGGTCATAGTATGCAAGACCGGCTATCTTTCAGTATTTTTTTCAGTCTTCTAGTGCAAGTTTTGTTTTGAATTAAATTTAAAATTGCCCGCGAAGATTCTGTCTAGTAAGTGAGATAAAAGGTTAGGTTATGTCTTTGTGTTATCATTATGGGGTAATAAGAAACTTGCGTATTTACCGTAGGGACATCAAAGCAGACCACATAATAATTATCCTCAGGTTTTCCATTGATTTTTCCCTGAATTAATTCTTAAATAAGTTAGAAATCAGCAAAAAGGGAAAATTAATTTGAAATGGGGTGTTTACGCTTACGTTGTTGGCGACATTGTGTTTTGACATTAATTCTGACCAATCATGGCGCCGAACGGTTACGCGGGACATTCAAATTTTTGAATTTTGGAGGCGTTTTGAGCCAAAACGGCTGTAACTAGAAGACTGAAAAAAATACTGAAAGATAGCCGGTCTTGCATACTATGACCTCCATATAAAAATTTTTCAATTGGATAATCCGTACAGGCGCAAAAAAATAAAAACCAATTTCCCATGTTAATCTCCTATATTCAATGTTCGCTTGGACACCCTGTATACTTCCACTAATATACGATGAGCTTCAGCAGCACTTTTGTTCATATTAAAGTAACGAAGTAAAATTCCCCGCAAAAACCCTTTATTCGGCACAAATTGTGACATATTCAATAAATTATAAAATGTCGTTATTTATTATTCGAAAAGTGGATATGCAAAGCAAATGACCTCTAATGACCGCTGTTTCACGATAAGTATATTATTGTAGATAACAACGAAATACTGAACTATCTATGCCATCTCTTGTAAAACGCTACGGATTAATTCCAACTCCTAATACTTCCCAGCTTCTCCCAGCCCTTAAGTACTGGAAACTGATGGTCAGCAGACACAGGCGTACTCTTAGTCGGAGCGTATTTCAGCCGAGGAATGCCCATTTCGCCAGGCCTGACGGCCAATGAGCAGATTATCCCGTGACCCGAACGTTGCCTTCATCCCGAACGGGGCGTGATGGCACCCCCAATTACGACCACCGCCGAAGGTGATGGTGGGGAATTCCGGTACCCAAGAATCATCTCCGATACATATTTACGACTTGAGTACCTCGCAATCTAGCTCTTAGCAAAAGTGCAAAGGACGAGGAATTTGAACCATGAACCATTTCTGGTGAGTCCAACGGACCGCGACATCTGGGAGGCAACCAATGTAAGATGTGCAGGGGCGCAACTTGGGGTTTTAACTCGATCGATGAAGGCACCAAGACTCGGTTCACCAAGGCTTAGCAAACATGTGCATCGGTAGCTTTAAAAGACTCCATTATCAACTGTGTTGAATAACTATGATAGTTATTTAGATAGCGAGCGAAGGAAGTGTTACTTCAAACATTCGGGCTATCGCAATGGAAATCCGACACTACTTCATCGTTATGCGAATTATACGAAATCGTGCGTTATATGAAACTGATTATGCGCAGATCTGCATCCGCGCATAGTCGCTTTCATACGACCGAATTAGATGACGCTTTTGACATTCGTATCATCCGCAATATTACTCACCTAAATTAACATCTTTCACCGATTTAAGGTACACTTAGGGTGCGGCTAAGTTATCGGTGAAGATATATTTTGTCTGATCAGTTAAAGCTAATACAACAGCAAACTAATTCTTTTAACCAGGTTAATTCGGCGCGCCGCGGCTGTCATTCGCTTAGATTCGATAACACACGCGTGCGTTAGCGTTTGCTTACGCTGGTACTACCTGCGTTCGTTGCGTCTGCGCTCGTAGGGGGGTCACGGGAGAAATACGTTTCCACGCATTTCTTGTTATTATCGAATAACGGATTGATAATGGCACATGCAGGGCTCGTTTTCCGCCTGTCGAGCTAATCAGCCGCAATGTTCTCATTTGTCCCGATTGCTTTTGCTGTTTGGCATTTAATTTACGCCCAATTCATATAATTTTATTGCAATTCCATGAGACATAGTCGAATTTCTTATTGGTAAAAATCACATACACACCACGATTATTAAATACTTGTCGTTTTCGCGTCTCGGATTCCTCACCTCCGCGTGTTTCGGGATATAATTCGACGCTCGGAGCATAATAATGTTTTTCACCAACTTGGTGTACACTCTCCCGCAATTTCCAGTTTGATTGGAGCTGAAAATATTTCCAGTTTCCACGCGTGCAAATTGAACGATTCCTACGAATAATTCACCAATTTCAAACGGATTCCCATTGGTTATTCAACTCATTAGCTAATTAATTTTTATATCTCACGTTGACATTGCCAAGTGGCAATCGCACTTATCGCCAGTGGGTTCCGGCACTAAATCGTTTCATTTCGGTAAGTAGAACTTTCTAACATCAAGTAGTGCCCGAAACCCTGGAGGAAAAGAGCAAATAAAAACAGGAAATTCGTTGCGCTTAAACATCCTTATTTCAGACGGTGTTCCACCGTCACCTAAACCCAATTTAGCCTAAAATGGGACTAACACAGGAATTCTGCTTTCTCAGCGTTATTTATCGTTTTCATTTACCCTTTTAAGTCTGCGAAAGTGCAGTTGTTTGTCAAATGAGCACTCTCCGACTTTAAAATATCACTACTATGTAAGGAATTTACTCCGAGTGATGCTTAGAGCTCACATTTTTAAGTTAATTCATTTCTCTATTGCGCCGTTTGTCAAAGGCATATGGCATAAGCAGTGTCGGATTACATTAGACTGCGCTAATTTTAGTGTGCAAAGGTGCTCTATTGGGGTATTATTTTTCCAATTTTTGTTAAAGCGATGTAATGTCCTCTACAGGGTGTCCCAAATGAAGTGAGCTCCATGGGGATTATGGGAGCGGTAAAAGATGCAAGGTGTACAGAAGAAGAAGGACGGACGCATAGCGAGTAGCTCTTACGACTTGGCGCCCCGAAGGAATGCCTACCAGGCGATACCGGGGCCATAAGAAGAGAGGGGGTGGTTTTAGTGGGTAGGCGGGCTCAGGCTCCAATCCCACACTACCCGACCCCGAGCGGTCGGGTGTCTTTTTGAAGATTTCCACCTCCTCGGGCACAAAAAAAAAAAGAGATGCAAGGTGACTCAAATTGGAAAAAAGAAGCGCATTTTCGTGCCCATTCAGAAAATGTTCTAAATTTAAAAATATGCACAGCAGTTGTGAAAACGTGAGCAAGAAACTGAAAACTGCGATTTTCGAAAATCATAAATTAGAAACACTGTTTGAGTAAATTGTACCAAATTTGGCAGTTCTTCATTGTCGACAACTGCCAATCGAATGGCGTTTTCAGAATTTTTCCAGGCCTTCTAGATTTCGAGAAATTATATTCAACTTTGTTATTTCTTATGGCCGCCATATTGGAATTTGGTGCCATCGAATAGACGATAAAAAAAGTTTTTTAACCGTGTATCACAAAGGTGCCCTTGGACCTGCCAAAGTAAGAAAAATAAACAAAATAATTTTTCACCTTAGTAATGCTTAGAAACAAGTGCTTTGGTGTTGCTATGGATACTTACGTTACATGCAACGAATGTCAACAAAAAGTCTTCACTATTGTTGTATTTGAGGTCAATTTTATTCAAATTTATTTTTCCTTAGGACCCAATAAGCAGTCGATCTAGGTATACCAATATTATATTCTATTTGACGCAATGAGATGCGAGGGTTTTCAACAACATAATTTTCAACATCTTCATTAATCCTGCGTGTTCTGGTTTTCTTTTCAAACGATCCGTACTTAAGTAGATTCACTCTAAGCCTATTAAATATTGCGTGCCCAGGTTGACGCCTCTCTGGATACCTCTGGAGATACATATTTTGAGCTCTACCTACATTTCTTCCACTTAAAATGTAGCAGTCATTAATCTCCAGCTTTTCTTGATTTGAAAACCGTTCCATAATTTTATTACTTGAAAGTTTCTGCCGAATGAAAGCGTAAAACTGATAAAAATGAAATAGAAAAATAAAAATTGACCTCAAATACAACAATAGTGAAGACTTTTTGTTGACATTCGTTGCATGTAACGTAAGTATCCATAGCAACACTAAAGCACTTGTTTCTAAGCCTACTAAGGTGAAAAATGTTTTTATTTATTTTTCTTACTTTGGCAGGTCCAAGGGCACCTTTGCGAGACATAGTTAAAGAACTTTTTTTTATTGTTTATTCGATGGCACCAAATTCCAATATGGCGGCCATAAGAAATAACAAAGTTGAATATAATATCTCGAAATCTAGAAGGCCTGGAAAAATTCTGAAAACGCCATTCGATTGGCAGTTGTCGACAATGAAGAACTGTCAAATTTGGTACAATTTACTCAAACAGTGTTTCTAATTTATGATTTTCGAAAATCGCAGTTTTCAGTTTTTTGCTCATGTTTTGACAACTGCTGTGAATATTTCTAAATTTAGAACATTTTCTGAATGGGCACGAAAATGCGCTTCTTTTTTCCAATTTGAGTCGCCTTGCATCTCTTACCGCTCCCATAATCCCCATGGAGCTCACTTCATTTGTGGACACCCTATATAACCCACTCGAGTTTGGCACTGCCTTTGCGAAGCACTCTGCATATTTGTCAGCACTAAAGAATAACCACGTATCTGGTTCCATTGGGTAAAAGATATTAAACACCGTGACCTACATCGTAAATGCCCCAGGGACCAGATTCTTCAATGTGGGGAATAGTCCTATTCCCTCCCGGGAATGACGTCAAAATGACGTGTACCTTTCGTCGGCGTACGTTGCTCGACTGCGTTGGTTTGAATCATTTCCGGAACAATATCAATTCTCCACACGCAAAAACTCAGCTCCTGATGTCTATGAACTACGATAAACGGTTTAAACATAAAACAGTGAAATGTCTGAAAAAAGCACGTAAAAGCTATTCTGAAATTAAAATATCCAACAAGTCACCAACAACTGTATTCAATAAAAAAGCATGAAAATGTATTACGCTAAGCCTTATCTTAAGGGCTCTCCACGGAATAGCAAACAAAAACTTGGACGAAAACAAGAATTTTAAAAAGTTGGAAACGCTTTGTGTTTAACACCCTTTAATGCCAAAAGTTTACGCAAATTGGGGTATACCAGAGGAAACTTTTTACACCTCCCAATTTTTGTTTAATGCAGCCCAATTTTCCTGAAAACTCAATATTTTCTAATCACCTACAATACAAACTAAGTTCTCACTTTCCAATTAAAATAACACCGCGTAAATTTCGGAAATTCTCCTGTTAATTGGGATCAAGGCAAAAGGCCCTTAATTAACTTAAGAGGCAATTAACGGGAGATGTTAGCGCCTCGGATGACTCTATGAAGACTCGTGTGTGGTATGACCTCAACAAACACAGAATTTGCCTAATGGATAAATTACTATCATGCGAAAATGATAACTTATTTACGACTCCGAGCCCAATAAGATCTGACGGAGAGGAAAAAAATTATAAAACTAATTATCAAGTAAGTTCACAAACAGCGTCCGAAGAAGAGTTTCTTTAATCATAAATTCGATTCGAAGTTACTTTGTCACATCCGTAACTTTGAAGTTTCTATGGCGAATAAAAATGTGAAGTTAAACCAGGGTTCGTTTAGTCATTATTGGATTACTCGCTGCGTATGTGATGAAAACTCGTAAGCCCGGCCAAAACAACACGTCGATTCCATCGAACACGATATTAGTTTAGGATCAATGGCCCCCAAGATCGCCCGATTTAACACCTCTGGAATTCTTATGGGGTCGTTTAAAAACTGTTGTTTATAAAACAAAATCTCCTTCTCTGAGAGATCTTCGCCACCGAATAGTGTTGGCATGTGATGAAATGACTCCGAAATGCTACAAAATGTTTGGGAAGAGGATGAACAAAGACTTTATTACTGTCTGGAAGCAAATGGGTCGCAATTTGAACACTATCAAATAAAACATCACTTATTTTATTTTATTTTTTTTATTTTACCGACGTTTTAAAAGGGTTTTTTGCAATATTTAAAGACGGAGCAAAGTTTTTCCCGCATGCTCATAAACAGAATTGAAATACCTTTGATCTAACGTGCTACTTGACCCTCTGCGCCATTTAAGGTTCTCGGAGGGGTGGCCACCTGTTTAGGGAGGCGACTCTGCACCTACGAATTTACGATCTAAAAGTGTCCCCGTGGAAAGTAAAATTGACGCGTCTCGGGGTTTTCTGAAAAAAATCCACTGAAGATGTTTCAGGCGGCCTGTTTTAAGTGGGCCACCTTGCATGGCGGGACATAAGCACACAGCTTTTCCCGATAATTCTACGTGCAGGATCCACACGCAACCAGAGAAAGTGTCCCAAACCGTGATGTTTCCACCTACGCAATTCACGGTCCTAGGACTTTACATAGAACCAAGCCTCTTCCTAATTGATCCATGAACACATTGAAACCCTTCAGGAACGATCGAATTGAATTTGCTTTCATCCCTGAACAATACCGATTTCCGGTCCTTTATACACCAACGAGGACGAATCGATTGTTTTTCTTTGACCGAAGCAGCGTTCACGCTGGTCGATGGGCACGAAATCCAAATTCGACCGACCGTTTCTGGACAATTCGAGAAGAAAGGTCAATACCGCTTGATTCACCGCAAATATATATTAATAGGCTGAATTCTATCTTTGAACAAACAATAAATTGCACACCATAAATCAGTAATAATAACTGGACCCTAAGCATTAATTGAGCGCCTGTCACAGTGAAATTTATATTGTAACCAGCGCTATTTGCTAGTGATTTAAATACCATTTATTTTTTCCACTCAGATGGACGCGTTTAAATTGACTGGAACAATATTAACTAAAGTTGTTTTACAAAATTTACAGGACCGCACTAAGGAATTCGCCCCCTCTTCGAATTTCTGGGCGAAACTTTTAAGAAAATTAAAGACCCGGATTGGGGCTGTTTCGGGCTGCAGTAGAGAGTAAACAAGCGTTGGCGACCTAGGAAATGGTCGCGAATCCTCTAGTACCGCACTGTTCGTATTTTAAAATATTCATTGCAGAATTATTTACTCGGTAAATTTTGAAATCGCTGTTTCGGTCCATTATTTCGTAATTTATATACTTTGGGCACTATTCCGATTTGTAACATGGCTGACCATTATGTAAATGTGTTAAATCATAATTTTGATATTGTCCCCACGCCCGACGTGAAATAAAAACAATTTATGGAGAATTGAAGCCAATTAGCGGTGGAGTAAGGAGCCCAAAATTACTTTAAAACGAGGATAAAGGAACTATTTCGGCCAACCGATCTGTGGGAAGTGGGAAGTTTTAGTGCACAGTGTGGCAGATTTGTAAAAGCCATTTATCACACCACCACCTGTGGTTGTTCCGGGTAATTAATATCCCGAGGTTAGGGTAGGATCGTGTTTAGGCCAAATAAGACTAATCTGTTTAATTTCAAACCAAAAACTGGTTTTTTTTTGCAATGTGTTAAAAGCCCTGAGAAATTCCTGCCCGGAGCAAGCGGAAACAACGAAGAGACCGAAATGATTTTAATAAGGTAAACAACGAACAAAACCCAACTGCCCATACGTACGTAGGTACGTATACAACTGTTTATCCCTGCTAACCACAGTTTAACTAAATTCTGTTTTACATATTCATGTTATGTCCCGCTCCGTTGAATCGAAAAACTATCCGGAAGCTTTGCTGACGCTCGTGTTGATTAAAGTTTCCTAAAGTTTCAGAATTCGGGTATGTAGGCCAATGTTTGCCCCTTTTCGGTAGAAAATACTTCGTTTTTCGTGAAACAATTTTAAACTATAAAGTGCTGAAGAAAAAATCAGTCTTGGAAGAGACATTTTGAATCGATTAAGGAGGCAGACAGGGAATGGGATAGGGGAGAGAGAGAGAGAGAGAGACGGAGACAAGTAGTACTCGCGATTATCGGGGTGTCAGAGGTTTGCCGTTTGCGGGCTGGCAACCAGAGAGCACTTGTTCTTAAGTAGATAATGTCGATATTTGCCATTTTGCAGACTCTGTTAATTGTGGTGCAGAAAGTGTGCCTTCAATTCTACAACCATTCTTCCAAGACGCTCTCGTTAACGCGCAACTCGACGTTTCTTTTCACATAAAATTGTCCCGTTAAATCCCAAAGACTCTCTATGTTTTTACGTTCATATTTTATAACATATTACTTACCGGATGGAAATGAAATTGTCTACATCGCAGACGGTGCTACGCACTGAAAATTTGTCGTCACACGGTAATGAGCAGTGATCAAATTATATTCATTAAGTTCAAAATACATACAAGTTTTGATCATTATTACACATGTCGCGTATTTTTAATTGCACAACGGTGCAAATATTCATCAACAAAGTAATCATTGTTTACTTCTGGTAATTGAGTCGATGTGGTAGTCTTCAAAGCGAAAACACAACTCAGTCTATCGAAAGTTCTTTGAAAGTGGATAGTAAATTTGGCCCGCCATCGTCGCCTTCTTTTTGGCTTTGTATGTTTCTCGAAACCAGCGTTTCTAGGTGGTCAAAAAGGCTTTGGTAACGTTCAAGTTTTTGAAGCCACAATCCTGGAAAATTATCATAAAATTCTCTCGTTCCCACTGGCCAAGTACCTCAATTACCGTGCAGAAAATCGAGGGAAGCGCCATGCCCTCCATAGTCTTCGGGCAGTACTTCTTTGGGCACGTGGGTTTGCAGGCTTCCCACGTCTTTATGCACATGAATCTTTAATCAGAGAAAATTGCCTCATTAGTTCAATAATAAATTCTTCTGCCTGTGAACTCACTCTTTTCCTCATTTTCTCCTTCAACATTGGCGTGACCAAGCTTAGCACCATCTGCATGGAGCTCGGCAAATTAATATAATGAATTCCCTCTAAGCGGGTTGAAAACACGTTCTGAAAACTTTGAGCCATGATACACTCCTCGCGTAAACCTCAAACTTACCTCCAGGACTTTGGCAGCTTTGCGAATAGCCCCCACTCGAAGCTTGAAGATGTGCCCCAGTTGAACCCCTTCCAGATCGTAAATTAAAGTGTCATGTAGGGCCATGTCTTCCCTTATTCTAATTTCTACAATATTACACGAGTGAGCGAAGAAGTTGAAGGCGTCAAAGTTATCTGGGTTTATGTCTTTAAGTTTGATTATTGTTACTCTGCTGAGGCTGGGGGTGAGGTTTGGCAGGGGGATGATGTAGCTGCAAATTTCGGTTGCAGGAAAATTACTTGCGAAGAGGCAACACCTTTTGTCGACTTACATAACGTTCGCTATTAACTTCATATGCTCCATCTTGGGGTTTTTACCCACATAAAGCTCTGGAATAGTATTCCTCATTGTGTAGTAATTGCTCAGTTTGATTTTGCATTTTTCAAGGTTGAATTTATTCACCACAAGGAAGATTTCTAAAATGGCGTCGCAAGGCACTTTTGGTAGATGCTTCTGGTGCTCAAACCAACCCCTCAAACACCCTTTGTCCTCTTCCAAATCCCTCTCGCTTTTCCCTAATTTCTGTATCACCAAATGCCGAACTTCTTCTCGGTTTTTATGCAGTAGACTGCTCAGATCTGTTCGACTACTCTCAACACTCATATTACACAACACTGTGTAGTAAAACCGCGATTTCTTGCGAGATTTGCAACAATCAAAAGTGATATACTTTCATAAAGGGTTCTTGAACCAAACGAGAAACTCGAGACAAGGACGATGAAAATACAGGTTTGTTCATGGTTTAATGGATGTTTTTGATTTTGAGGTCGAGATGAATGCGGTCAGGCTTGCAATTTTGCTTCGGCTTAACGTCTAGATTTCCTTGACTCACCATGGCGATCAAAACACTGTGTTTTATTTAAATATTTTTTATAAACTATTGTTGTAGTAGTAGTGTCAACGAATTCAAGAGAAATCTCTTGCCCTCCAATTTATTAATATCCCGGGCATTAATGTTATTGTTTTAACGGATACAGGACGAACCCCATAACAAAGAACTTTTTCGATTTCTGGTACAAAAACAAGCGCCTTTTCTAATTGCTTCTATGCGCAATTCTTAAATCATGTCTATTCTTTTGCGTTTATTTCCCTGTCAGAAATCAGATAATTTCTCTCAGTCTGCATTGAAAATTTCGCATTTTGCGGGCACAAAGAAGCCCCATGCCGCGGACGAGATAAGACCCTTTTTTATCCAAACGAGAATTTGTTTTGGAAATCCTCTGAATAAGACAAACGAGTAGACAAGCCAAAAGCTTTGTGGTCTTGGAACCGGGTTTTTTTACTTTTACTCGTTTGATAGTTGAATGTATTTTCCGATGATGATGTGAGATCTTAAACATAACATAACAATTTCGGCCATTTCATGTTAAAAAAATAATAAAATAACAGGGAAAATGAAGTATGCATAAAATGGCGGAGCGGCCGAGGTAGAAGGGACGTTGCTGCGCTTCCAGACTGACGGATAGAGGGAGTTGTGAATCTGCCAGGTATTTTCAAAGCCGCCCCATTTAAATAATTAGTCATTTGGGCAGCATTGTCCCTATACACTTGCACGCGTTAGAAGAGGATGGATACGTGATAGGGTGTATTGAGGCTTATTTTCGATGCATCCGCTCGCGATTGCTTTACAGCAAGGGTAAATGCAAATTTTTAACGTCAAGACAAATTTATTGATTTATTTTCCAAATTTCGGGATTAAATTAAACGTGCATTTTTCTCGTGTTTTAAGAAACCGTTTACCCAGACGATGGAGAGTTGCGTTAGAATTTTCGATAACGTTGTCTAGACAAAAATGAGAACCGCACATTCTGACATGTCTATCGTTAATGAGCTCACACCGGGGGCAATTACGAATTTTGCATGACGCAATAAATTCATACGAGAGCTTAAGTATAGAACGTAACGTATCCAACTTTCCCCAAATCGACAAAAAGAGGGTCTACATGTTAAATTTAACAGCCGGCGGATAAAGCCGCCCGTTAATAAGAATTTATATGATTCGCCTAGATCCCAGGGATCTAGCTGTATCGTTTATTTACGAAAAGAGTTAAGAAAGGGATGTTGTGGTTTTCGTAATTTTGGCCACAGCCGAAAGATGTCCATTTAAATGTCGTTGAACCACTGAGCTTTCAGGGCAAGAGATCTGCTCTCGATAGAACCTCGAGCCGTCCCATTCCAGCTCTACACATCCCAGAATTCTCAGCTCTAGTTTACCTTAATCTTCAAAATTGAATTTGCAGCTTATAATTATGTAAATCATAGTCTTATTGGGGGTAAACAGAGGCGATCTAAGGGTGAGACTTCCGCAGCTTCCCACCTTGGGCTTAGACCGCGTTCACAAAATCAATTTCCCACCGTTTCGGGCAGCTTAGAGGTCAACAGAAACGACTGTGGAGCCATTCCGTGCTCGACCCTTTTGTCATTTTACTTTTTGGCGACCTTTCGGATGAGATAACGTTTTTAATATTTTATTAGCCTCGGGATGTTGCTGGGATATTAGGAAGCGATGCGACAAGACTTAAGTGTTACGCTGGGAATTAATAAGATATTTAGGCGCCGCTTGCCGGAATAGAGATGGACCATGTTTTATTTAAAGTCAAATCTCTCCCCTTCTTTCGTTTTCGATGAGATTAAAGTATCTCGAAAGGCGTCAACCATCTTGTAACATTATTAAATATATGGGAAAATGGAGCCCGGTTATGGCGGAAGCAACGTTGCCGAATTGCTAGGTTCATAGATTAGTGAAAGTTAAATTATGTTTTATAGTTGCTTGTAATGGACATGCAATTAGATACGTCGAAATTCGATGTGGTTGGAGCAATAACAAATTTAGCAGTATAAAAGGAATTCATTAAATGTTTTTGTTATTGGGTAAAAAACTAAACTCAAAGCAATCCCTTTCAGACTCATGAAAAAGAATCATTCTTCTAAAGCAATGAACGAAAGAATAACTTCTCTTGATTCAGTTTGCACCTTACTGTGGATGCAATTACGGATTTTTATTAGATTTAACTGCCTTTTTTCAAGATTTTTCTCCCTTTAGTCTCCTTTTCTTCGAGCATGAGATACAATACTGCAACAAACAGTGGGTCTTTCAGACTACCATCAAGGCTCCCTCTGAGAGAAATCCCATTACCTAATTAAATTCTCAATTTAATTTGAAACTGAGCAATAGAAACAGGACTCACAATTCGCGATCCACAATTCACCAGTGTATACGGACATTAAGCTTTATTTAAATAATGGTTTAGAAAACTGGAGGCAATTTGTATCGAGTTTGTTAAAAAAACAATTAACATAACCACTACTTAAATTCAAAAATTAAATTGACGTTTTCTTTTCGCTATTTACACTACAATTCAACGTTCAAACCGCATATCCCATGCTTGAAAACAATATAGGAGTCATTAATCTTATAAGATCATTACTAAATGTGCTGAAAAGAGGCGGTTATTTTTGGTGGGCGACTCGATGACTACGTTGCGAAAATCCTAGGTTCACGGCTGTGATCTATCAATACTTTTTATTACACTGGGTGGTTCAAAATTTAATACAAAGCTTTCAGGGGCGTATTTTTAAGATCAATATAAGACTTTTTTCCCTACGAACGTGGGCCTGTAAGTACTCAGTTTTCGATATACGGGACGTCAAGGTATTGTCTTCATAAAAATTCGTAGCAGACTACGGCTGCGTAGTTTGCTGATCCTGTCCATGTCCTATCGAATTTGTTGAATTTGATTTAGCTGAAAGCTAATACGTTTCATTTAGTTTTTAGTTTTGATGAATTTACAGTTTTAAAACTCCCAAGAGCAATGTTGAGAAACCGTGAGAAATTTCAATAAACTTGTTTTTTTAATTTTTGTTTTTTTTTAATTTTGTTTTTATTAATTTTGTTTTTTTTTATTATTTTTTTAATTTAGTTTTTTTTTTAATTTAGTTTTTTTTTTTAATTTTGTTTTTTTTTTGTAAAAATTTGTTCTCCACCTGCATTGCTCCTAGCAGTCTTCGATTGCAACAAATTCAACGCAAAGCGCGTAGGTTTGTCAAACTACGCACTCGAGCCCGCTCTGAATTTTGATAATCTAAATGCTTTAACACCCTGTACACTAAAAATTAAGCGTTTGTGAACCCAACGTTTACAGGGGAAAAGTCCCATCCTGACCTGCAAAACAGGCCACTAAATGCATTGTACTGAATTTCAAATCACCCTGTGTATAAATTTAGCGATCAGTTGAGAGCAGGTCTTGCTGATTTTCCTTCTTTGCGATAGAAAAGGATGGACATATAATAGGGTGTGTCGAAGTATGGTTTTAACGTGCCACAAGTCTGCCAATGGTAGATTCATAGTAAAAGTTTTTTGATAAAATAAATTTATTAAGTTTCTTCGGAGTGTTAAATTATAATTTATGCCCGACCAACATTTCTATTAATAAGTAATTAACCTGTCTGGAAGTTATTTTAACTTCAAATTAACCCTTTAATTATCACCTAATCGACGTGAAATCTGATACAACACATTTCACGTAACGCGAACGTATTGTGGTTTTATTCAACCCATCCATCTTTGGACTAACCCGCAAACCTGCTCCACCATAAACTAAGTGGCCTCAAAAAGCTATGTTACCAACTTATTCCATAAGTAACTACTGATTTTGGCACGTTTATTCATCAGATTTTATGACGTTATAGCCGGTTTCGTGGATGATAACAAGTTGTGTTGATCTTCAAGAGTGGACACTTTGACCTGCTGGTATTTGATGAGTTTACAGTAAGAGGAATTGCAAATTTATTCACATTTCATTTCCTAACCACAAAAGCGAACGTTATCAAATTTTCATTTCATGGTCGGAGGAGGGTAATTCTTAACACCTTTCTTTGCTTTATAGTCTCTTACAGTGGGCGATATCACCGACTTTACGAGGCAAAAAAGGCTACAGTGTTTTAAGTACTTTTACGGGACGTAAGCTTATTAGCATCGTTTTTTTGCGATTTCGTTCGCACCTCGTTATTTTTTTTTTTTTTTTAATGCACCGGCATACACTAAATCTTTCAGCTTCCTGGGCCGAATCTCATTCAATTTCACGACGCAGTACCAAAACCTCATACCGAATGCTTGAAAAAACCGCAATCGCCACCACCCGACGACGCCTTCACGAAAAAATTACTTCTAGGAAACCGCTATAAGATAAAAATGTCGATCTAATCTCAGTTGTTTGGAGTAAAATGAGTTTTGCACAACGAAAAAAATTCAATGCCAACTTTTGACCCAGTTTAACAATTCTTTTAATAAACTACAGTTGAAGGATAATGGGAGAGCGGCTAGGTAACACTAACACTGTTACTAAAGATGTCAATCAACAACATTTGTTTGTTAAGTTAATTTCGTTATTACCGTGCGACTTCTCGGGGAAGCTTGAAACACGAAGTGATGAAGAGGGTAAGTCCGACATGTCTGCAGTGACGCAGCGCATTACTTGGCATTATTTCGAACAACCTTTATTGTAACAATTAAGAATAAGTGTTAAAATTGTTTTTGCGCTCAGATAATTTGATCGTAATTTGTTTAAAATGGATTAGTACCTGCGCTCAATTTACCTTTTGGTCATTCTAAACTTGCACACCAGCCCGCAGTGTAGTAGCTCACGTTAGTATCACGCGAAATTAGAAAAAAAAAAAAAAAAGTCGAGGTGTGTGTTTAGGTTTTTTTTTTTTTTTTTAATTCAGACGTGTCATTATTCAGTCTTTCGGCCGCAGCTTCATCTCTCCTCAAAAATTATAAATTACGTTCTCCTCGAGGGTCTTTTTTGAATAACAACGCCTGTAAAATTATCGATGCTGGTCACGTTTCTCGTTTGTGCCACATTCGACCACCTCCGTTAATCGCTCCGTAGAAGTTCCTAAAAATGGGTCATTTACAGAAAATGTCCAAGCTCTCCAAGTTACTGCAAGTCACCGAAGAAGAAAAGGACGCGATTCTGAAACACTACTCCTTGACCGAAGAGCTGTTCGACGAAAATGTCCGGATTCTGAAAGAGTGGATGAAGCAGAGCGAACACCTCCCTCAGGATGAGAGCAAGTATTCCCCTTCGAACTAGGACAAATATTAAAAGCCCAATAACTGCAGACGACAACAAACTGAAATTAGTCCTCCTGAACTGCAAAATGAGCCTGGAGAAAGCCAAGCAGTGCTTGGAGGGCTACTACAGAATCAGAACTAGATATTACAAAGAATTCTTCGACAAGCTCGTTCCCACCGCAAAGGAGTATCAAGAGAGTAAAAGATTGGTGTACGTTCCCTTTAACCTGTGAGAGAGCTTGCTCAAATTACCTCTCTTTTAGTATAACAGTGATAATGCCCAAGCTCACTCCCGATTTGTGTCGTATAACCATCTTTAAGGCAACGGACCCTGAAGGCGAAGCTAACGACGCTTATATGTACGAACTGCCCTTGTTTATGATGGCTGAAATGAGGATTACACAGGAAATGTGTCTTTCCAACATCATAATCGTCGATTTTCAGGCATATTCCTGGAAGAATTTGATGAAATTCACTCCAACTGTTAATCAGAAATTAGTCGATATGCTGGTAAGATCGCTTCCTATTTAATCAGACCAAAAAGTGATTTCGTTGTGTAACTAGAACGCGGTAAATCTGAGGATAAAGGCCATACACTTTATTAACACCAACAACGTTTTAGAACATGTAATGAGACTGATAAAAGCGTTCCTGCCGAGCAAGCTCCTAAACAAGGTAGTACTATACGAGACGATCACTAATAGAACCTCGAGTGGGTCTTGAAGTGTCAGAAAATAAAATCATATTTTAGATCCACATTCACAAGACATCAGAATCCCTCTCTGGGCACATTCCCCTCGAGTACCTTCCCTCGAACTATGGTGGAAGCGAGAAAGCAATCGAAGACCTCTATGGTGAGTTTTCTATAGTTCAAAACTTTCTGCTGAAATTTCCTGACTTTAGACGAATGGTGCCAGCAAATCGACGATTCACAAGACCTTTTCGAGAAGCTTCTGCTCGTAAAATCAACTGCGAAAATCGAACTTGATCCGTATCAGAGGGACATGTTTGGTTGCGGTGTCGATGGGTCATTTAAAAAATTAGTTTTAGATTAAGATATATCGAAGTCCGTTGTTAGAGTGATATTATATACCAATAGTCAGGTCACAATAAACGATGGGTACGAAAGCAACTTTTGCGGTGAAGTTAGAGGATCCACAATTTCGTATAAGGGGGTTGTTACGTTACTAAGCCTAATTAAATTATTTTACCACAAAGCTTATAATGCTGATTTTCGTTTTCATTTAACAATATGTTTTTCAAAGTCGGAACCCAAGTTCGTGGACGTCCACGACTTTTCGGAAGTTCCGGCAACACTGCACCTTACTTGACAGCTTCTGGTGTGACATGTCGTTACAGTTTTAGTTCCGTCACAGGTTACTAATTGAACGACGCGCTGTTGTCACTTTTGTAGTTCCAGGTTTCGACCGACCCTAGTGAGATGGAATTATTCCATTATACCTTTCTGTACGCTCGTTTAAAATAGGCCAATTAGCGCTTAATTCAATTTTGCGCAATTCCCTAATAAGCACTATTTGTGCTAAATTAATGTTGCGAATCGAATTTAGATTATGCTCGTCCGTGGATAAATACAGATAATTCCATTACGAATTCAGTATATCCAAAACCCCGTTACAATTTCGGAAATATTGTTCTACGGCGTCTACGTCATAAGAGTTTTTGCCTCAAAAGTTCATATAGCAATTGACCTACCTCCTTCGTTTTTGCTGTTAGGTGAAAGCTGAGCCAAAAAGACTGAAGTAATTTATTTGTTCGTATACATGCTCCGAACAGTCGTTCCTTTCCGAATGGACCCATCCTCTATATAACAATGCGAGCGTTTTCGTAGCCGGACTCTGCTCGGAAGCTGCTCGATTTTTCAAGATATTGGAAAAGTTTGTAAATAAAAGTTTTGATTGGGTAATGAAAGTTTTTAACTTTTCGGGTGAAAGTTCGAGCTTTACTCAGCTCCGGCTTGTATATCTCGCCGGATGTGTCAGGAGGATTCATTAGACCCAATAAATTTTTCCGACTTCCGCCAGTAATCGAAGGCGAACGGAGATCACGTGTCATTGATTACTGCCTCGCGGTTAATTGCTTTGCATAATCAGCATTCTTCGCGCAATAAAATGTGATATCAATCACGGCGAAACTACGTGAATGCATCGTACATCCATGTCAGCAAGTCAAAAGCACATCTAGTTCCATATCAAAGAAAATAATGCATACATTATCCGGAGAAACGTACGAAAAAGCTCTCTCCATTTCCCAGGAAATAGGCGTAGAGGCGTCTTAGACAAGAACAGCAGAAAGATAGGCGAAGGGATGAATTTAAGCTCTTTCTACTTAATTACAACTCCCATTGAAAGCTCGTCTACTAAAGAAACCCTCGATTATTTGCTTTATTTACCCAGATTTGTTCCAGCAACTCCTTATTTAATCTCTCAGTGGAGATACACGCGACCGATTCCAACTGCAAAATGAAGTGTAGCTTCATTAAAGTCCCTATTGTAGAAAATCTATTTAGGTCAATTAAAAAGGCATTTTCAGGATCCTTTTTAGCTAATAATCTAGCGGACTGAAAGAATCTTAACTTCATGAAACGTCAGACACAACTGGCTTAAGAAAGGATTCAGGAATGTAATGTAATTAAATAGAGAACAATATCATCCTTGTCAACACGTATAATCTCTCGGACGAGTTTTATGCCGTCAAAGCATCGGTTATAATCTGGTGTGTATGGTGTTTAAACCTCCAGGCCCAAGATGTAACTAGTTTTAATCCTACAAAGCTATTTTATCTTAAAAACTTTCAAATTCGTTGTGCGACCGTAAAGTGCATCTACACGACCCATGTTACCTTTTCTATTTTTTTTTTTTTTAAGAAAATGCTCCGGATATTCCCGAGATATCGATGATTAGAGCTTCGAACCTAGCAAAAAGTAGGAACCTTAGGAAACTTTCAGAGAGACTCCTAAGCTTTCGACGTGCCATTTTTCGGACTCGAAAGGATTTTTTTTCGAAACTCTATTTTCGGGATCGAAAAATTGCGAGGAGTACCAAAATGGACGTGACTCCGGCGTTAGATTGATCCCAGATTTTTCAACTGAGGTCTTGGAACCTTGAAAGGCACTTCTAGCCACACATTATTTTACTGCACATCTAAAATCGCTTCAAAGAAAGATTTGCATCATAATCACTGTATGGTTTTTCGATAATTTCACCCACTAAAATGTCAAGAAACGTCCCATTGCTTTCCTATTGATCAATAGAGAACTTCAAGCAACCTAAAATGCCTAAATGGGGAGGTAGCGATGGTGCTGTGGTATCATTTTCTATTGGTGCCGCCATTTTCGTTTCCGAGCCGATTCATTTACTTTTTCACATTTTAAATGATCTGCTTTTCCCTTACCTCTTATTTCCACCAAATTAAGAAAAAAAGCGTATTTTACGATAAATTTGCTTAGTTTGAGCTCTTGTTAGCGATATTAAACCAATCGACACCTCGCGAATTAAGAATATTATGCATATTTTATTAATTACGTGTTAATTACTAATTAACGTTAAATTTCCAGGCACGATGTCCGCAGATAAATTACTATCTCTGTAATTCAACCATTATGAGAAATACGGAATGTCCATTTACCTCACGTTTAAAATGTATTAGATTTGGTGTGAGTTTACTGTCGTTTATTGTTGAGTTTGAGTTTAGGTCAACCAATGAAGGTAATAAGCCACACTGAAGTAGACCTATAGTTTAGAAACTAACTAATTAGTCTGATTGTAATTAGTTACTAGACCTGTTGTACTTTAGCAACGGTTCTGCGTGCAGTTCTAAGATCTCAAATTTAGAGTAGACAAGGGGGCCTAATGAAGTATTGGGTTGTTCGATAATTAATGTCGTATTTTTCATGTCTTTTTAAAGTGAATATACTTATATTAATAATAAATATTAATCAACGATGTAGCGGCCATCTTGGCGAATGACCTTTGGCCATCTTTCGGCAAGCGGCAAAATTCCGCGTTCGAAAAAGCCTCGATTTTTAGAAATAAAAAATTGATTTAGCCCATTTTTAACGGCTCGATCAGAATCGAAATTTTCACCATTCAAATGATTCTGAAGAGAACGAAACAAATAATAATCCGATGGAGCCAAGTCAGGGCTATATGGTGGACGAAGTATCAGTTCCAATAATTTTTGACGCGTTATTAAAGACGTATGGGACCTAGCGTTATCATGGTGGACCAGTGCCCCTTTGCGATCGGCGAATTCAGGACGTTTTCTTTTGATTTCTTCGTTCAATTTCGGTAGCTAACGACAGTAAACATTCGAACCAACAGTTTGGTTTCTCGGAAGCAGTTCAAAATACAGAATACCCTTGTAGTCCCACCACACAGATAGCAAAATCTTCTTTTGATGAGTATTGGCTTTGGACGTCGATTGCGCAGGTTTATCTTGTTTGGTCCATGATCGTTTTCGGACTACGTCATCATAGACAATCCATTTTTCATCACCCGTTATGGCTCTTTTTAGAAGTGGGTCGTTTTGGTTACGATTCAGCAAAGAATCGCATGTTAGGTGAGATGAATTTCCTTCAATTCGTGAGGAACCCGAACATCCAATTTGTCAACGTACCCAAGCTTTTTTAAATGCAGAGAAACGGTCGAATTCGCTACGTTCAACATTTCTGCTATCTCTCGAGCTGTCATACGCCGATTAGCTTCGATTAAGGCCTTTATTTTATCGTTATCAATGGCGATTGGGCGTCCAGTGTGTGGTGCATCTTGGACATTAAAATTTCCGGAACGAAAGCGAAGGAAACAACGCTGGCAGTGGCGTTCAGTAGGGCAGTTCCCACCATAAACTTCACACAATTTCTTCTGAGCTTGTATTGCATTTTTGCCCTTTCGAAGGTGAAATAATAAAATATGTCGATAGTGCTCACTTCGATTGTCCATCTTCAACTTAAATTTTAAACAATTTCTTGTTTACTGATCACGTTCAATTCTCGATGGAAAAAAGTCTAAAACATAACCTTTAAAGTGGCATATAATAATATAAGCGACGAGATCACTATTGCTCGATATGTATAAATTAAGCCATCTACGAGAATGAAACGACATTAATTATCGAACAACCCAATATTTTTGAGAGATGCAACTAGGAGTAAGGAGTGAGGCCCCTCTAGGACCAACTCAAGTAACACGTAGTTCCTTTCTGAAACTTGATACGTCTGCAATTGCACCAGCAACTAACCAAGGAAAAAAGTAAGGTTCACCAGACTTAACGATAATTTACTAGTGACAATGCAAAAAGTGCATTTAGTATCTTGATGTTATCTAATGCAAGAAAAAAATTACGAAACGGCTATCTGGCCACAGAACTAGAACTTGGCTCATATTTTACATGATATTTTCATCGACGAAATATGACAAACACCCTGTGATTTTGAAAAATATGTTATTTTAACTTAAACACATAATTTCCTATTTTACAGGTATGCGGTGCATCTTGAAGCAGGCACGGGGAGAAAATAAAAGTCAGTAGAAAACGATGCTTACATACAACGTCATTCGACCCTCATCACTATATACTCTATCCTTCCTTAATAATAATATACCCAAAAGCCCAACCTGAATCTCATACATTCGTCCAATCAAGTCGAAACCCCAGTGTGAAGCATTATGGGTATTTAGGCACAATCATGCTTAAGCCACCTTGAACCTTTGCTTCGAACCGAATATCATAATAATATATTTCCACTAACTTATAAGTCTGCCCTTTCTAAAGCCTTTTTTTCTAAATTGCTTGCCTCTCACGCTTCATACGGTTATTACATACCATTGCCATAACACATCATTACTATGTACCATTTACCACAACACTACATCAACGAGTGTGAGGTTTCAAACTTCAGCAAGTTTCCTGTATAGGCACTTTTTAGATATTATTTTTTGTTATGTTTTACGAACGGTTTCAAGATATCCTAAAGCATATCCTGCCTTGTACAACTCCTTCTGATTGAGAATACTATCCGAGTCTCATTTAATTCAAATTTAACTGAGAATCAAACATTATTTTTCCTTCGAAACATAAAAATTCGAGTTGTATGACGATTTCCTGTGCAATTTTATTATATGCAACTCTAATATCGAAATTTTACAACGTTTTCAATCTAAGACGTTACGGATGCTTGTTAATGCACCATGGTGTGTTAGCAACAATACAATTCACTCCGACCTCTCAATCAAAACAGTCCGAGAAGAAATAGAGAGCTACTCGAATAACTACATGCGAAGACTAGATCACCACCCAAATCACTTAGCCATAAACTTACTGGACACAGCGACATATACAACCAGGTTGAAGAGATTCAACCCTCTAGATTTGCCGCATAGATTCAACCAAGTAAGGGACTGAAATGTTGGTCCTTTTACTACACCACTTAGTACTACAATTTGTAATTGCCAGCATAGATATTGAATGTCTAATTTATTTTTACTTTTATTGTGACAAATTGTATCTCTACAAGTAATTAAATAAAAAAAATAATTATTATTATATGTATGGTCAAAATTGTCTTAAAAATCTCGTTCAAAGTATTTACACGTAAATAGTAGGTAGTATTGTGGCATGTAGGCTTAACATACTTTAATAAATAATACCTACCAGTTCAGCGAGATATCGATCGGAGTCAATGCCATAATGATATCGAACACTACAGTTCCCACATAAAAAAAAACAATAATCAAAATTAAAACTAATCAATATACAGCCTGTCCGGTTTTCGTTGGACAGCGGCTGTATCTCGGTAGGTAGAGCAAGCAGCAACTTCAGACGAAAAATTTTATTACTAATGTGACTATGAGAAATCTCTGGAAAGTGTTTTCAGCTTCGTGAAGTCGCCGTAAGGGGGCGTAGTAGGGACGGTAGTTCCTTAAAATCGACAAATCTATACTAAGTCACTAGTTAAGTAGCACATTTTAATTTACTGTCACTAAGATTACATCATTCTTTTTTTTTATTAATAACATAATGTTACAATCTGTCACTATTATTTTGGGACATTTAGTAACTTGTTTATATAATTAAAATTAAATACAATTGGTAGAGGGAGACTAACTGTTTAATCTCCTTGTTTATCTGTTGAATCTGTAACTCAATTCTAAAGGATTGTATCTTTTTAATCTGTGAGAGTAATTGTTGGAGTCCACTAGGTTTATAGCCAGGTGATTTTGATGCCTATTAAGGCGTAGAATGTACTTTTTGGAGTGGTTTCCAATTTCTTCTCGTATTGTAGGTACCTTTAAGTCATTATGTAGGGTCTCATTGCTCACATGCCATGGTGCTTTTGCTAACATACGCAATGTTTTTGATTGATATCTCTGGAGTATATCAAGATTATTACATCATTCTGAAACTTTTTTGTTCGACACATAATTTCATAACTCACATAATAAAAGTGGGGGAAGCCGATGAATCATTTTAAGTTCAAACTATCGTATCTCTGTTTCTAATTATCCGATTTCAGTGATTCTGTTTTTCATTGTGAGGGAATTACAAGCCGATTTAATATCCACATTGACCAAAAATCCATAGTCCAGAACAAAATCGCTAGAGGGCATTCTTTCAGGTGATAGCGGTTTTCTTCGTTTTTCTTTAATAAATCAAATGGAACTATACTATTTTCATAAGCCCATCTTGTAAAGCTTTAAAAAACCTACGCCTTTCCCGAAAGGCGCATTTCAACACTCTTTTTCGTTTTTGACTTATTGATAAATAACTGAAAATTTAACTTACAACAAGTTTTTCAATAAACGGTAAGTAGGCTTTGGAGTGAAACCACGTGTTTTTGTTATTTTGACAAGTAAATGTCACATTAACTACTTTACTATAGTTAATATTATTGTTGAGTTATTCATTACTGATAATATTCGTAATATTTCTAATTAATTTGTAATGAATATTGTTATATTTTTTACAATAAAATTAATTAAGTTATGTGTTTGTAAATTAAAGAATTGAATGACATTTATTTGTCAAAATAACAAAAACACGTGGTTTCACTCCAAAGCCTACTTACCGTTTAATGGAAAACTCGTTGTAAGTTAAATTTTCAATTATTTATCAATAAGTCAAAAACGATAAAATATTGACATGCGCCTTTCGGGAAAAGTGTAGATTCTTTAAAGCTTTACAAGATGGGCTTATGAAAATAGTATAGTTCCATTTGATTTATTAAAGAAAAACGAAGAAAACCGCTATCACCTGAAAGAATGCCCTCTAGCGATTTTGTTCTGGACTATGGATTTTTGGTCAATGTGGATATTAAATCGGCTTATAATTCCCTCACAATGAAGGTCAGAATCACTGAAATCGGATAATTAGAAACAGAGATATGATAGTTTGAACTTAAAATGATTCATCGGCTTCCCCCACTTTTATTATGTGAGTTATGAAATTATGTGTCGAACAAAAAAGTTTCAGAATTATGTAATCTTACTGATAGTAAATTAAAATGTGCTACTTAACTAGTGACTTAGTATAGATTTGTCGCTTTTAAGGCACTACCGTCCCTGTTACGCCCCCTTACGGCGACTTCACGAAGCTGAAAACATTTTCCAGAGATTTCTCATAGTCACATTAGTAATAAATTTTTTTGTCCAAAGTTGCTACTTGCTCTACTTACCGAGATGCAGCCGCTGTCCAACGAAAACCGGACAGGCTGTATGCGCGATGATTCAAAACTAAGTACAAATATTTTAAAGGAGTATTTTTGAAGTCAAAATAGAAATGTTTCTTCGTATAAATCTGTCCTAAAATGCACCCCTTCGGAGCAAAAATCATCGAGAGTTGGGCGAAAAATCGATTATGTCAATTTGTGACCGGAGTTACTGATCAAATTTAATGAAAGTTTGCAAGCTCTTAATTTTTTTTTAGGTACTCTATCTTTTGGTTAAAAAAAAATTATTTCAAACCTAATTTCAAAGGGAACTAGAATGGGATCTGTATATTGCATAGCCCACATGTTACGTTTCCACCAAAAACTCTAAAAAAAATCTAAAATTTTGATATCTTGCGGTTTTTTTGATACAATTAACCGTTTTCACGAAAATCGTATTAAAACGAAAGGATGGCATCATTAAAACAACAAATTACAAAAATTTGGTGTCCTATGACCGCTTCGACTCCTGATATGTCTGTTTATTTCCCTCTGAAATGAGGTGTACATCATTTTCGAAGCAAAAAAATAATAATAAAGCGCTTAAAGGGCAAGGGCTTGGATATTTTCATAAAATTTGATAGATAACTGTGGTCGCAATTTGACATAATCGATTTTTTTTCGCCCAACTGTGGATGATTCCTACTCCGAAGGAATGCACTTAAGGACGCAGGTTTGTAGAAAGGACGCCTTATTTTGACCTCTAAAATAATGTCTTAAAATATTTGCACTCAATTTTGAATCACCCTGTATATTGAACTAGTGCTGAATTCGTGGATGCGCAGGAACTATTTTTAACACGCTTTGCCTTTGTATTAAGAGAGGGCGCCTAAAACATCTAATCACACAATAACATAGCTTTCAGTCCCCAGACCGCTACACAACCACATCGAATTCTATACTGACGTAACTGAACTGGCTCCGGCATGTAATTTGTTCTCCAGCTCTATGTCAGAGGCAAGACAGAGAAAGAACCATGAAGTAGCATCTCTCTCTTTGTTATACTCATTGCCTTAAGCCGGTTCTTTGATGTAATATTCAGATTGAGATTTGACTGTTGAGAGATATTGGTAGGAGTTTATGGCCCGATTTTCATCGACTCTATGGAAAAAATTATTAGGGTGATTTTGGCCATGAGAGCCAGTATAAAAATCTCTTTATCGCATACATTTTTTGATAGCGAGATTGATGTTCGCCAATTTACCAAGAAGATGTAGATTTACTATGATATGCAAAGAAAAGCTATTAATAAGTGAGCATTTTACTACATTAAAAAAATGTTTTAATTGATAATATAAAAATTACTTAATTCATGTTAGGATTAAAAATAATACCCTTCTATTATTTCCGTTCGTGTGCCAAAAAAGCTGCAAAAAAGACTGAATAGTCGATTGAAATGTTTGATTTTTACTCTAATGTAAAGATGTTTATAATTTGCATTTTTTATTTTTTAAACTGGCTTAAGGGATTGCATCCTACCAGTTTATCCCCATCGTGAATTTTTCACGCGTTGCAATATTGACTTTCTGCATATTCCGATTCCAGAATCAGTTTGCGGGTATTACTATTCATTTTTACAGGGCAAGTTTCGGAGGTTGACACAGCTGTCGATTCTGCTTGGATTTAGCAAAAATCCACTTAAGTTCGCAAGAAAATCCGCATGCAATGTCGGGCTCAAGCGAAACGTTCAATTTTATTACATCGCTTTGCATTATTATTTGCTTTTTGCGCGGAAATCTCCGCATCCACGTGAATAAAATAAACTGCAGGAATACAATTAAATAAATAAATAAGTGAAAGAAGTTGAAACATGACCCTCATTATTTTCGCTTGTGTAAGGGCGCTCCGCCGGGGCACACTACAGACATTTACACCAAATTACATAAGTATAAAATATCTCCATTAAAAGTGCAGGCTGCTTGTTAGTCGACGTAATGAAACTGAGTAGCTCTAACGAATGTATATATCATGTTATCAAATTTCGCCGTTTTGGATACAGTTCCATGTAAAAGTAACTCGTAAATTATTTTCTAGAAATTTATCCGTTGTTAAAATACTTTATTCGTTGAAATTCATTTAGATTTGGATTTTATTGTGTAGGAACTTAGAGTTTTAGACATTTATCAGTAATTATAAATAATATCGCAGACTTCGGGTGAGATTTGTAAGTAAAAATGTTTCGCTTTGTACACAATGTACACAAATAAATTTAAGAGCTTCTATATATTAATATAGTAATAACTTAATATTTCAACATTGTTATATCGAATGTAATAAATGCTTTTTTTGATTCAATTATGAAATGTACAATAAATTGAAAATTAAAAAAAATAAATGTATCTAAGAATTTGCGACGTAATTTCATACGTCCTCATATTCGTAAAGTACTCCGAACACTAGAATAACTGAAAGATGTAACTGGGAAAACGCCTTTTCGATCAGCTGAACTTGTTCTCGGTCACATGTGTTAGACAAGAACAGCCGCTGATCAGTTGAACACTCTTGAACTACATATCGTTTGGGCGAAAATGTCTATTTTCTAACCTCAAAATTCAAGAATTTTCCTAAAAAGTTTCGAGATTATTTTTAATTTTAGTATGTTGTTATTTTGATATTTTCTTAAATTAGAAAATTGTCTAAAAGATTTATTAAGGAGGAAATAAAGCGAACTTTATAAATTAGCGAATCGATTGTAGGGAAAATATTTACGGATTTTCGTGTCCAGTTTACAAATTTGCCATAAATAATTGCTGAGGCATTTACAAACGCAGCTTCAGGTAAAAGTGAACCCTGTCCATACCTTCTTTTTACGCCCTATAGGTTTTGACAAACCCTTTGGAGATGCATCGTTTGGAGAAAATTGTCGCAATTTTTCCCATTTTCATGCTTTAAATTTAATTTAAGCAACTTCCTTGAAACTCTCCTTTGGTCTGCATTTGTAACATTTTTTTATGAGTCTTCACTTTGATTTCAGATATGTTCCAGTCACCATTAGGACCTTTTCCGGTAAGACCTAAAACAATTTTATGTTGTATTATATTATTTATCAAAAAAATCCTTTTCATAAATAAGTCATCTCCAGCTCTGACTTTCACCTCAAAACAAAAGCAACAATTTATGCACCATTCCACCTAATAGACATCAATCAATTTCAGTTTGCCTCAAACTCACAGTTTTCAAAGGACATCTCAAATCATCCTTCACACACAATGGATCAAAACAATGGATCTGGTGATAGCTTTTCGGCAACAGTAGACAAAACCAAGCTGATTGTGAATTACATACCTCAATTTGCCACAGAGGATGATTTAGCACAAATATTTGCCTCTCTGGGGCAAATAGAGAGTATAAAAATAATGAGAGATTACAAGACTGGGTATAGCTATGGGTTTGGGTTTGTCAAGTACTTGAAAGAGGAGGATGCAGCCAAGGCAATAGAAATGTTGAATGGGTTTAATTTCAGGTAAGTGGCGAGTTGAGAAAGATTCATGGTAATCCTTCAATGTATTGTATTGTACTGAATTCTGCAGTCTTGTAACAATCCTCCACTTTTTCCTGATGTTTGTTATTACTCGCTTAATTATAAGGCACCTGTTACACCTTACTGGTTATTCTTTAGTAGCTCTCTTTCTGCTTTACTGAACACATCAAATCATTTCCCTGGGAGTTGCACAATATTTTCACAGAAAGTGTTCTATGATGTATTTGTTTTCAAAAAACAGCCAGCATTGTTCTCCTCCAAGGAGCCAGTGTGTGCAAATGGACAAAAAATAGTTTAAGCCCCCTTGTAAGCCATCATTACAATTTTTACTTAATGCTTGCTTAACCATGAGAGAGATTGGACTCTTGACTTTGCTGGTCATGTCAAGAACATCTTGGAGTATGCCATATCCTATAAGTTATTCTAGTGCTTGTGAAATTTGAGCTCAGGAAAAATAAATCTGTCGCCTCCTGGGGACAGTATTGACGCACTTGAGTTCTAAGTGACTTGGTATTACTCATCCAAACATAATCATATAAATAATATTTTTATTATACTATTTTCTGCGAACGAGCAGAAAAGCAACTGTACCCACGCGTATGCAACTTGTAGTAAAATGCCAATTTCATTTTACATTTTATTACACTTTTGAACGCACATAATTGCTAAAATAACTACAAAGGTACTGCTTGATTAAAAACTACAGTTTACTCCATTTTTTGTTAAAACTTTTATCTTATCTGTAACATGCCTAACTTGACGATATTCCTAAGCACTCAATGTGAAACAGGCTTGTAGGTTTGCTGTAACTTCAAATTTTTTCCTTCCAGTAAATATAGGGCAAATAATTGCTTAAAGTTCTGTGCCTGTTTTTTGAAAAAGATTTTGTAGATTCTGGCCTCTGTAGTTAAATTTTCTCTCTCCCCACACAACCTTCTTGGGGACCCACTTTTGGCATTCGTTATTTTCTTATTGTGGCTCGTCAGTATTTGCCTCAATTATCCTGGATTTCAGAATAGTCGCACAATCGAGGAAGTTCTTTAGTCTTTCCAAAAAACAGTTCCACCAAGGAGTGTGTTTGTTATTTGCTTCCTTATTGGACAGTTTATTCCATAAGCCAGTCATAGGTCAGCCAGCTCAGACCTCGCTGAGATTGTGCATACTGTAGTGCCAACTGTTTTGTTTTGCATGTGTTTTTAAAACCTGGAGCATGAACATCTTTATACTTTGTAGGAACAAAAGATTAAAAGTGTCCTACTCTAGACCACCAGGAACAGACATGAAAGACTCTAATTTATACATTACAAATCTTCCCAAAAATGTCACTGAAGAAGACGTCGAGAATCTCTTCAAAGATTATGGCGAGATTGTGCAAAGAACAGTCTTGAAGGACAAACATACTGGAATGCCTCGAGGAGTAGCTTTTGTTAGGTGATACAACAAAACCTTGCTTAGTTTCATAAATATTAATTATTTTATTAACCATGTTTTGGTTGATATTAAATAATGGTTGCAATATTGGTGGTAGATTTTCTAAAGGAGAAGAAGCTCAGGCGGCTATAGCAAATCTTGATGGTAAACTCCTTGAAAACGCAATGTTACCATTAAGTGTAAGAGTAGCAGAGGACCATGGAAGACAGAAAGCACAGTATCTCGAAGCCTGGACCCCATTTGGAACTGGAGTATGTGGAAGGGGTAAGAGACAAAAGAAAAATTGGTCTAAAATTGTTAAACCGCCTTAAGATACGCGAAGGATTGTTTCTTTTATAGATTAAGATCTTCTAGTTCTGGCGAATCTTAAGAAGACCTCAGCAATTATTTATTTTTGTAAAATATAGAGTAGTTTTTATTTTTATTTCTCAGAAATAATATAAGTAAATAATAATTGTTTTGTCTGCTTGTGATTGTTATAGGATTTCCGGCTTTAAGAACAGGCTTAATGCCCTATAGAGACCTGACTCTACCCTCAAGACCAATCCTCCCTACTAGATATCCCAGATACCCTACCTTTTCGGGCTCAAATGTGCGAAATTTGGGCGCCGGAGATACGTTTTTCCAAAACCCGTTTTTCTACTAAAATCGCTTAGTTATTGACCTCATTTTATCCTTGAAATAGATGTTTTTTGTTCGTTAATTAATAGGTAATTTTTGTTAGCGGCTACTTCCGTACTGAAGTAAATTCGTGTTTTTTGTTTGTGGAATCTCCGAAAATATGTTTTTGTATCCTCTTTCAGTGGTGGAATAGTCGCATTTTTGTTTTCCCTATTTGTGTGTAATTGAAAAAACTTTTGTTTGACATAAAAACAATTTCTACATATTTCTACAAGGAATATCCAATTGAAATATTTTTTAGAATATATTTCTTAAGTATTCATAAGAGAAGAATTGAACCAATCGCCGGGAAATTCGAAGGAAAACCTCCATTAATTAAGCGTCACTCAGTGTGCGATTTTTCTCTTATATCACCATTTGTTTGTTACCGGAAACTTGTATAATTTTACTTATTAATCAAAGTAAGAAACGAGCCACATGAATATAAGTTGTTGAAGTATAATTTATTGTTTTTTTTTTTACGAACTTGTAACCCCAATTAAGTAATTACACAATTCAAAAATAAAGGTTTTTGTAATGATATTTCATTTTAAAAAAATGTCGAATATTTTACTGTAAATTTAACCTTTCACATCAGGAATACAGAAATGCGACGTGGTATATTTAGCTCCTGCTAGGAATTGGAGAAAATATGACCTTGTAATTCAAATAAACTACTGGCCGTCCAAGAACTATCAGGAGCTAAATATACCTCATCGCATTTCTGTGTTCCTGATACGATTTGTTCAATTTTCAGTAAAATGCTGCTCTATGAGTGTTCCGATTTCAGCCAAATTGGGTTCCGCAGTAGGCGTACTATACAACTTTGATATTCAACAGTCAAAACATGTATTGGACAATTTCGATTGTTTGGGTCAAAAATTTTTATGACGTATATTCCATATTTTTCGGCTCCAAAAATTGAAGTTGTCCTATTCCAGGTTGGACTCCAGCATGTCAATGTTGCGTCGTATGCCTACTGCGCTGCCACATCTCGTTGAAATCGGATCGCTTAATTTCCATTGATTTTTCTTTGCATAAAATTATGGTGTACGCCACTGGTAACACTAATTTGTTGTGCGGAACGCGCACCATAAGTTTGTCTTTCTTTCATAAAGTGCAGGTCGTTGTGACCCCAGAGCATTAACGATTTAAGTTTTTCGTCGTCGTATATGCACATTTCATCTAAAGGTTATTTACTATCAATAAAACATTAAACTCTATGTAAAGAAAATAGATATATTCAGTTTTAAAATTAAGATTTATGGACAAACGCACTAAACCAATATTTACACGCCCCCATTAAAAAAAAAATCAACTAAGGCAAAATTTTGTTTTTTAGACTTTAGCTCCTTCTTCTCTTATCTTTGGACCGGCTTTCAGATCTGTCTCGGTGCTTCGACTTCTTCCTTTTCTCGTCTTTAGACGAGTACTTATCATCCCGGGATGAATACTTGTCATCTCTATCGTATTTCTTTGAATCTCGTCTATCGTCGTACCGATCACGATCATCTTTGTATTTGACTTCCCTATCTTCCTTGTATTTGCGGCTACTTTTCTCGTACTTATCGTCATACCTAGAATTAGAAATAATGTGTAAACCCACTAGCCATGTTTTCCAGTTTACTTCGATTTACCTATCTATGTATCGGTCGTTCTTCACGTCACGATCGTTGCTGTGCGATCTACTAATGCGCTTTCTATCCCTGGGACGTCTCGATTTATGAGGGGAGTTGCTCCTTGACCTTGAGTAGCTTTTTCGTTTATGGGACTTCTTGTGATTTTTCGGTGACCTCGTCCGAGATCTGTGCTTCTTTGATTTCTTGTGGTGACGCCTTTCCGGCGACCTCGTTTGAGACCTCGAGCGCGACCGTTTCTCCGTTACTGGAGGCGGCATGTGACTGCCGGATCGGCTGCAAAAAAAAGCGTAAGAAAAACTAAATTTCACAACGCTAAAACCAACCTAATAAATCCGCCCCATGCGTTATGGGCCGAAGTCTTTTGATCCTGATTATTGTTATTCGGCGAATTGCTACCGCTAACACCTTTAGCCTTCACTCTCTGCTCCTTGTATTTTTCACACAAAGCATCTACCTCTTTTTCCAATTCGTCGATGTTCGACTGCAAAATAACTCCCAGTTAATTCCCTGACTTGCTGGGAAAAAATTACTTACTTTGGGCCTGCTATAGAGCTTCAATATTTTGATGCAAATGTCCCGGATTTGCACTTCAGTGGCACCGAATATCGTGAACCAATGAGGATTTTTTGGCAATGGTAACTTCAGTTTTCTTGAGGTGAGGTATATACAGGCACAAGCCACTGTTTCAGGTTGATATCTAAAATAAATAATCTTGTGTAATATATCAAGCGTGCTGTATAAAACTTCTCGCTCATGGGTTGAACCCTAATTTGAAACCGAATCAACGAATTTCCTGCAGTCAGTTACACACCTGACAAACACATCAGTCCTAAGCGAATCATTCATGTAATTCCACGAGTACTGCATTAATTTCTGGTTGTTTTGAAACCCCAACACTTGTAAATACATGACAATGATCTAAAACAATTACAAAAGCTTTCAGCATTGGTCGGAAACACTTAGTCATCTAAATACCTTATGGGGGTGTTTGATGTGCACGGAAAATCCCAGCTCCTTCAAAACCCTCCTCTCGGCCTTAATTACTAAGTTTTTTAAGTGGATATAATTCTGGTCCAATATCACAGGCTGTATGGGTCTGTGGAAAAGCAAGTAATGGTTGGGAAAACGAAAAGAACGACAAACAAAAAAGGATTTAATATCTAAACACTCATGTTTGCACGTAATTTGAAGCACAACTTTTTTCCTTTATAACCTAATGTTACCTGCTGTGCGCCTTTTTTACTTGGAACTTCCCCGGCCATTTTTCAGTTGTTGAGCTGTACTTGCGGCTAGAAAATTAAACCTGTAAAAAGCCTCTATTATTAGTGGATTAAAAAATAAATTTCATTTTGGAATGGAATTGAACTTTCATTTTCCCCTTCAGCGGTGGAGTTTCCAGTTCTCGCTCCTTCCCATCCATTGCTCCTCGTGCTTGCAAGCAGTTCGACACTTTTTGGATTACAGTTTAAAAGCAGTAGGTTATTAAATGTGCTATACAGATTGGAAAAGTACCTATTGGAAGTGAGAATTGGAAGTCAATAAAAGCAGTTTGCTTTCGCTCAAGAAAAATAAGACATTTTATTGAATGCTGCATGGAACAGGCGGTTTAGTCCACTCGCGGTTAATGCGAAGGTTGAGCTATGCATGTTATTCAATCGGTTCACGGTGTAACTTTTGGTATAAAAATGGGCCTTCAAAGAACATTCCTAGCTTGGTTAAAGCCTGACTAGTAAACGCGTGGAATTACGCTATATGCAGCAATTAAACGACGCCAAAAATGTTTTTGTGACGTAGTGGTCCTTGTCCTAATTGACTGTTTTAATGAAGATACAGGAAGAGCTCTTTTGCTTGCAGTTGCAGTGCACGCGAGTCACTACTTACCTACATATCATCTGACTAATGTAAATATTCACATTTTCAGTTAGTATATATAATATCTAGTAAAAAAGGGTCAGTGCTGCAGGGCATTGCAGGCCTTACTACGTATAGTTACTTTTGATGTACAACATTATATTATTTTATATATATATATATATATATTAAAATTGTAATTAAATTAATTTTACTGGATAGTCACCAATAAGGCCCATAAAGTAAGTTTTGCATTCATTTTGCATCTATGCATCTGTACACGCTGCAGGCGATTAATATCATTATTTAATTTTAGGTGAATATGTGACTACCCGCTCTTTACATTTAAAATTGTTAAATGTTTATCAGATAGAAATTTGTTTAATGAGTCGCAGAAATCATTAACAAAATTACATTAAGCTATTGAAATATGATTATGATATTTTTAATGAAACAGTCTAATAGAGCTTACAAAAGACTTACCTTCCTAACAATTAATTGCTTTAATGTCCGCTAAAATCAGTGTTTTTAATTAAAACTTGGGTTTACAGTGGATTTGCACAAAGTTGGCAGAAGGGAACACTAAACGCTGTGCAAAATAAGGGTAAAAAAGGAGTTAGGTACGGAGTTTAACACGAAGAATTCCTTTCAAAAGTCAATGTGATCAGATCAGGGTCAAAAAGTGGGGGTTACCACGATCCCACGAATTTCGGAAAAACTTTCGAAATGATTGAAACAAAAAGTTCTCAGTGTCTGTTCTCCTGATGTCTCTTACTATTCTGGGTTGACTGGAAAAAATCCGGACCAGTTGGTCAAACCTTCAATGATGGAAAATGGTGAAACACAATACATCTACTAAAAACCGCTAACAAGTGTTTTATGCCCTGGTAATGTTCCATATTATAGCTATCCAACCAAACGATTTTTTTGAATGCGATGAGAGTTCCACGGAGAAAGCCACGTCCAAGCTTTCAGAATTTGATGCAGAGAACTCAAACAAATTTTCCCGGAGGAAACTTTTTAAAAATAAGCAAAAATTTTTATTTGGTTTCGAAATGAGTTAAAGTCAACATATGAAATTAATAGACAAAAAATCCTCTATTTTTTGAACACTGTGATTCTAAATTTACTTTCTGTGGGCAAAGGGGCGGCTACAAAGCTAAGTATAGTTAGATTACACGAGATAGATATCGACGATGATGTATTATCGGGGCACTCTATATGTAATAACTCTTTTCTTAATGCTAAACTTCTCGTGTTAAACCCTTGGATAACCTACACATTTTAAATACACTATCTCTAATTAAAGTATCTCATTGTCTTTCTCACACTTACAGGCTTATCAAATAGGTCAGACATATTTTTTTGGCCAAAGACCAATGCTGCGTTGTCAAGTAGAGCTAGTTGCAGTAGGTAAAACACTTTATTCCTCGAACCAGATTTCTAGGTGAAAGGCGTTTTGGTGGTATAATAAATATGGGCGAAATCCACCTTCAAGATCCAGTTAAATACTCCAGTTTTAAACTGAACCTTAGGTTTAAGTTCAAATTTGACGTATGTCCCATAGTTTACCTGTCAAAATATCCAGTTTAACTGTAGGTGAAGTTTAAGATTAAGATCCTAAAGGTTTCCCTAAATTAAATGTAATGTTTGCCTATGAATTGGGAGACGTTTGGCTTAAAATCGATAAAACCTTCAAACACTGAGAAAAATATTTTACTTTTAGTCTGCACAGCGACTCACCAGTGCGTATCTACTAAACGTTAATCTAGTAAAAGAAGTATTATCAATTATAATTTTTACTAAGTGCTACTCTAAATTCTTGGGACTCACATAGTTTCTGAGTTTATTGATTCGCAAAAATTTGAACCCTTCATTGCACAGTCAAAAACAAAAAGCGGCTTCCCGCTGCGACCTTATGGGTAGCAATATCTTCAAATTTTTCAGTGTTTCCAATCCTTAATAAACTGAAATTTTCGCTATTTATTAATCAGAATCGTATGGCGTGTCTTTTAGATCTATCGTCACAATATACGATAGTAACGAATCTTGCAATTTCCTTAATTCTTTTAAATAAAACAACTAAATACACCAACCTTGTGTCTCTTTAGTTTTTTTAGCTAATTCTTCCCAAAGCACTAGAGATGTATTTTTAAACCCTAGTTTTTTAGAAATGATTCAGTTCTGGAATCACGTTAGTTGAAAATTTTATTTAGTGATTTTAATCCAAAAAACACGAGTTTAAATTAGCGCCATATGTTTAATAAACACTGTGTGACAGTTGATTTTTAATTTTTCAAATGGATTCACCAAATTTTTATTATCTAACAGAACGCTGTGCACAATTCTGTACATCAAGGTGAATTTTATAACAAGAATAACAAAAACTTACGGCTAAGGCGTAGCGTACCTAAGCGCAAATTATTACTTTACAGTTTTGTGAGAACGAAACTAACCAGTGCAGTATTTTTTGCCACAAATTTGTGTTGAATTCTGAAAAATCCCACTAAGATCACCAAACGTGACAGTTAACTCTAAGTGCAGGTCAGCTACAAAAAAATGACCCCTGGTTCTGAGAAATGCGTTGCCGAATATAAAAAACTGCTTAATACAAGGAGAGTTCGCACTAGCAGATGTTCAAATACGCTATATCAAAAGTCCAGGGCAACAATAGCACGGACCTAAATGAAAATTTAACTTTCCCAGGGTCATCACAGTAGTCGGTTTCCTGTTTCTTATAGATATTTAATGATAAAATTGTTACAATAAAGTAAATTTTGCTATTTTGGCAGTTGATTCTTTTTAGATAAGCAGTATCCAATTGTTAGAATGAGCTTCAACAGAAACGGATTTATTTTGCGACTTTCTGTGCTTTGCTATTGGCAATCTTTCAGGAAATTAATTAAAAGGACAAAGTAGTTGTCAACAGAGATATCAAAAATGTCTTTCAGGGTACTAATTAAAATGTTTTGGGATGCATTGTAGAAATTATGATGAACAAAACATTTCAACATATCGCATTTTTTTTAAAACCTTCGGAAACCTTTGAAAATGTTGAACAATTTGTTAATTAAACAAACTAGAAATAAAGGGCTAATAGACATGAAAACTGCTATACCTATTATAAAATGTTTTTGTGGAAAAAATTACGTGAGTCCATATTAGTTCCAACCTGTTCATTTTAAGGAAAAATAACTTCTTTCACCTCAGAATTCCTTCACTTACTTTGTTTTGATCCTTTAAAAAAACTGAAAGCATATTATCAAGGAAGAAGAAACTTTTATCAACCTAATATTACAATTCATATTAATCAACCACAAACTAACTTCCAAATCCTACTTACCCAGCACTTATACTTTTCCAATCTGTAATTAGCAGTAGAAGAAACAATCTAAAATAACATTCATTAATACTTGGGCAAGAGTGCCATAATTGTCCAACTAAGACTTTAAAAAATAACCTAATACAAACCTTTTAAGGCTGAAAAATTCCAAAAAATGTCGAACCACTCGCCCCGTGAATGCTCACCCAGAGTGACAGAGCTCTTATATTATAGAGCCGACTCCTCGGGCTTCTCGGTTTGGTGTTTTATTGACACACCCCGTACAATTTTTGGGGAGCCTCTGTAATAACAATACAACTTGAGTATCTTTTATTTAGAGGTAATCTGTTAGAAAACCGGACGTGGATTTTTGACAAAAATCAAATTGTAAATTACATTTTTCCAAAGCTGCTAAGATTTACTCACTGAAGTCGCAATCGCCTTTGCGTGTTTCAGACAATGATACATAACAACGATCCATTTTGAGTGAGCTAAACTTTAGGCTAAAGCCAAAATTTAGCTACTCGTGTAGGCAAATATCCTGCATTTTCCTAATGATTGGAAATTTGTTCAAATAACATTTCTTATCAAACAGACAGTTAAAAAATAATCTTACAAATGTAGATACTTTTACAGCTTAACAAATTATCTGCAAAGACTCCCAAAATTGTGTTCACAACTAAATTCTGCCTGTAAATTGTAAAGATCTAATTTGAAATTAATTCATTAATATTATTAAAGGATATTGCTTCTCTTATAAGAAATTCATACAAAGCAAAAACTTTCTTTAAAAAATCAAGTGAACACATATATAACAACTATAATTTTGCACATTATTTTCCTCAAGTCAGTTCGAGTGTTATGAACCAGGTAAATCAAAAATATTAAATATTTCAAATAAAAATTCGATGATACATGAAAAATCATATATATTGAAATTTATATAAACAAACATCAGAAAAAAGTTATGCTTCAAATAAGACTTTACATTAAGAATGATATCAAATTGGTCAAATTAATGTAAAGTCGAAAACTCTTTAATAGGTGAAAACAGAAAATACTTACTTTCCAGAGTTGATTTGTCTGATATGGGTGAAGACATTAACAACATCTCGCACCCTTCGAGGTGCTTCTTCTATTTTAGAAGCCAGGCACACACAGGCCATGGCTGTGTGTTCGATAGGGTGACGAACCAGGCTTTTTGAATAATAGAACCTCTGTAGGAGCACTTGCCCAGTCGCCATTGCTACCTAGAAAAAGGCGGCCAAAAGAGGCGTTAATTGGTGATCGAGGGAAGGGCTTTTATGGAAATACTATAGTAAACGTTAAGGTGATAAATTTCTGAGGAAACTAAAGATCAGAGTTGAACGATCTGAAGTGTGAATTTTGCAGAAATTGAATGATACAGAAACATATCGTGACACAATAGAGATTCTATAAAACTTACTTGAGGTAGTTTCAGCAATATCCCTGCCGTTTGTATAAGCTCACATCCATAAATTCGTAAATCAGTTTCAGCGTCCAAACTGAGGCCGTCATTTTGGGACGGCGTGTCTACCAGTTTCTCTTCGGGCAATAATTGGTTTTTCAACGTTAGCAGCACGTTCCCGTATGGCTTTACATTGTTCTTTATGACGGATATTTCCTTTTTCTCTTCTTTTGATACCATTATGGTCAAATTAACTAATTTAAGCTCAACAAACTAAAAACACTTCGCACACCACGCACTTCAACAAAATGGCGTCTAACGCGAATGGAAACGAATCGATAGAAGTAGGGAGAATGACAAGTACGGCATCTGTCAAATTAATAACGATTTGACCGTAAAGTTCCTATCTATACCTATGATTCCTAAAAGAAAGAATTCTGATAATGTGTAAATAAAAATATAGTTGCAATTAGTTATTGTAATTTAATTGAAGCAATATTAAAGATATGAATAACTATTTAATTTTAAAACAACTCTGCAATTGATACTTCGCACTCATTCACTCGATATATCTACAAAATATCGACAATCTTAATATCGATACCATCAATATCGATGATAGAAATGCCGATTATCCAATTATCGATTATCAACATATCGATTCATTTCAAATTTAAAGATACAATAATTTAAATTATTGTTTTATTCTCAAAGATAAAATTAAATGTCAAATGTTACGAACTCAGGAACCGCACTACAAATACTCTTCAAACTACTCCTTCCTCATAGATCTAGGTATTGTGCTGCTGCCGCAAAAAGATTGACAATTTCGACAAGTGGTTTAGATGTCACACACTATTAACCATGATATATCCTTGTTAACACCATGAGCAGAACAAAGAAATAACATACCAATTTAAAGTACAAAATACAATATTTCAATAATTGTATCGATATCAAATCTAAACGTATCGTATCGATATCTCAAATTATCAGTTCGAACATCCCTAGGCTTGAAAAAAATTTGATCATGTTTTTATTTCGATTTTTAAAACTCTAAGAGCAATTAAAAATAATTTAGAGTTTCTTTATATATCTATTTTTTTTTACGTATTGAATTCACTAAGTTTCTACTAACATTGTCAGAAAAACTTCCAATGTCTGAAATTACACCTCAATTGCCACCCAAAGAACCCGAAAAGCCTCCCGTCTGCCTACTTGTTTTGGGTATGGCTGGAAGTGGCAAAACCTCCCTTGTAACGAAACTATCAGAAGGATGTGATGGCAGAAAACCCTATATAGTGAACCTGGACCCTGCCTGCATTAACCTTCCTTACTTTGCCAATATTGATATTCGAGACACAGTAAATTATAAAGAAGTTATGAAGCAGTACAAGTTGGGTCCCAACGGAGCCATTGTTACCAGTCTTAATCTATTTTCCACCAAATTTCCCGAAGTTATAAACTTTATAGGAAATTCCAACAATCATTGTTGTGTACTAGACACTCCAGGGCAGATTGAGGTGTTTGCTTGGAGTGTGTCAGGTATGAATAAACTGAAATCAACTCCAAAAACAATTTACCATATAAATCCTTTTAGGTTCAATAATAACAGAAACTCTGGCCTCAACATATCCTACAGTTATCTTGTATATTGTTGACTGCGTAAGGAGCACATCTCCAGTAACTTTCATGTCTAATATGCTTTATGCTTGTTCAATATTATATAAAACTCGTTTGCCTTTTATTATTTGCATGAATAAGGTTGATATTGTTGATGCTAGTTATGCCAAGGATTGGATGACAGACTTTGAAAGTTTTCAAGAAGCTTTAGGTTTGTCAAAACTGCTGAAGCTTTGATCACTATTTAAAACAAGACCTATTTTAGAGGCTGATGAAAGTTATATTAGTAATCTAACTAGATCCATGGCTTTAGCTTTGGATGAATTTTATCAGAATTTGAAAGTTTGTGGTGTCAGTGCAGCTACTGGCCAGGGAATAGAGGAATTATTTAAGCTGATTGAGGAATGCCGGATTGAATATGAAACGTAAGTTGTTGAAGAGTGTATTTGATGATGGATTAAATGCTCCTAAAGGGATTATCAGGCAGAGTGGCAGAGGATCAAGGAGGAAACTGAGAAAAAGAATAAAGAGGAAGCAGAATTAACTAGTGAATTAGAAAATGATACAAATTCTTTGGTAACAGCTGTCCCTGCAGGAGTTGAGCTAGCAGATGTTTATTTAAGAAATCCGGGAGATGAAAGCTCAGAGGATAGTGAAGGGGAGGAAGAACCATACTCTAGTAATAGTCTAATATGATATCTACTTAATTAAAATTGAACTGTCATTTTCTTAGGTGTAGTTGCCCTGGAGGAAGAAAATGCGTTTAAAAGGGTTTTGCAGCAGCAGAGGGATCTGCAAGTAAAAAGGGCAAAAGAAGCAGAGACAAAAAAGCAGACTGGAAATGCTGAGTCTTCAGGAGGATGAATTTCAAAATATTTTATACCCTTTAATAAAATAATAATACATTTTATTAGTTTTATTTGAATTCCTAAACTAAAAAATATTGATCAGTTCAGTATCAGACAATTTGATTTTACTCTTAAACTACTCAAAATTTTCATACATAAAGGTGCCCTTTCTAAGTAAACTTCAACTTAAAAGAAAAGAAATTTGAACCTTGTGGGGCTTAATAAAGTTGAAGATATTCTTTAAAGTTATCTTTGTGTTAATTAATGTATTATTTTTGTTTTAATGACTTTCACAACCTTGGGCTGTTGATAGTAGATACGCCACTGTTCTTACCGTAATGAATAAAATACAAATGCGGTCATTACTAATTTAAAGTCAGCAAATTATTTTCGTGGTCTTTTTCATTGGTTTCTAATGTAAACGCGTGTATGAACATAAAACAATTAATCTTTTGGACTTTTTAAATTCCAAACAATGTTCATGTATATAATGTGAGACTTGAAATTAATTAAACTTCTACAAACATGTCCAAATATTAGTTGATCTGAAATGCAGTTTTGTAGCTTATGCAAAGTGTCTCAAAAAAAACAAAAAAAAAATGGGTGAGGCTACAACCCATTTATTTACGAACGGATTTTGAACTAAAAATCATATAAAAGGATATTTTTCAGACCACTAAGTAACGTTAAAGTTTTTTTCATTAACTCAACTTCTGCATCGAGTATTGGCTTCACAAATTCCAAATAGAGCTCCATATTCTTTTTCCATTTTTTGGTATGAAATATTTTTCAAAATTTTATGATGTATGACAAATTAATGTTAAAACAATTTTTAATTGAACAAAACTGAAAAATTGTAACAATGTGAGTTGTTTAACCATATCTGTCCTAAATTAGGACATTATGAGTTATGTAATATAAGTGGCGCCTATATGATGTCCAACGAGAAGGGACTAAAAGCTGTCTTTAACTATTAGAACCACGTCATCTACCTTAAAATTTTGTATGACCAGTTATGCTGATAGTGTGATTACTGCTGGTTCTTTACTACAGAAAAATAGTTATTAGTGATGTTACCGGCAATTATCGAGCATCAATTTCAATAAATATGTAAATGTAAAGAAAATCCTGTTTGTAATATTCAAACCAATATATCAATATTCAAAGCAATAACATTTTTCAATTTTTTCTACTTAAAATTGGTTTAATATTAAGTTGCCATATATCATCAGACTTAGAAAATTATTTTTTACAAAACTTATGTTACCTAGTAGTCTGAAAATCATCGTTTAATTTGGTTTTTAGTTAATCAAAATCCGTTCATTAATAACTGAGTTATAGCTTCGCTCGTTTTTTTTAGACATCCTGTATTAAACTACTGATCTGTACGGAAAAGACATTTTGAACGAGTCAATAACACCACTAGAACAGAGACGCGACAATATCATTGCATTATTCCTCAATAAAACTTTGTATCTCAATAATAAATGCATTAAACGAATTTTTGATCATTTTTTATGTCCTTAATACAAGGTGTCCAAAAATGGCGGGCTCATGTAGGCAGATTCAGTTCAGATTTCTTAGTTCAAAACAAGAAAAAAGTTTCTATACACATAAACTCTTAAGGATTCGGAGCCCCCTTGAAAACAGTTCCCCATAAACGGTATTTTCAAAATATATCGCACGCTATTGAAGCTATGTTAATGATGATATTTTTTACCTAGAGGTAATTATTTACTACAAATCTATTACCGGTGTCTCAAAATTCCTACCAATTCCAGTGGCGTGGAACGTAGAGGTGCTCGACTAACTACGTGCTACTTTTCCTAAGGAGTACTGCACATTTTGGGACCGAAATTCTCAGAAAAACTTTTTTAAATTTCGAACTAAACAATCGCCCCCGAAGATGTATGCACGCTATTTGCGGACACTCTATATAATGGATATTAATCGCAGGTAGTTAAATATTGTCAATTAAAATTATAAACAATTTAACGACAAAATATTTGTGGTGCATCGACAACTACCATTTACATTTACAATTTTGCTACACTAATTTATCAGTCGCACTGAAGAGAGAAGTATTATGAACAAATGTATCAATGTAAACAAACTCTACGAGCAAGATTCCAAGCTCAAGAAAGATGAAGTTAAAATCCTACTTGTATGGTGTGGGCAGCAGAGGCACTTCCCCAAAGTAACCGGTAAGCGTCAATGTTGTGTTATTCACAGAAAAATCACATACACGCAGAACTGCAGATAGCTTTGGCTTTGCATGCCTGCTACTATAGCCTGGAGCAGGCCAAAGGGTGTCTGGAGAACTACTTCACAATAAGAGGGCATTGCAAAGATATTTTCATCGTTAAGCACCCTGATGACGATCCAGCTTTGAGGCAGGCGATGAATGTGTCGTAAGTTATCGGTGTAAGTTAATCTTGAAACTGACAATATTTTTAAGTCTTTTAACAATACTGCCTGAAAAGACCAACGAAGGGTACTATATAATGCTGGGCAAGCTAATAAACACCAACCCTGATCTATACAACCCCCAGATCGACTCAAAGTTGTTCGATATCTTGGTGCTCAGCCATTTGCATCAGGAAGGCACCGGGAATGGACTGGTTTTCGTCATGGACATGAAGGGGGGAGTGTTTGGGCATTTAACTAAACTTAACTTGGGAATATTCAAGAAGTTTTTAGTTTACTTACAGGTGAGACAAGGAAATTTTACTTTCTGAATTAACAGGGAGGAATTTCAGACGGCCATGCCAATAAGGTTGATAGCCGTCCACTTTATCAATGTAGTACCGTTTATGGACAAACTGCTGGCAATCGTAAAGCCCTTTATTAACAAGGAAATGTTCCAAAAGGTAATTTAAAAGCTAATAAACTTAAGTTTTCAAGCAAATGCATTTCAGATCATCATTCACACACACAATGAGAACTTGTACAATTACGTTCCTCTGGAATGCTTGCCTTCAGATTATGGGGGTAAGGCAGATACCGTACAAGTTTATTTCGGTAGGTTTTAAAGGCATAAAGTGATGGGTACTGATTTAGATATTTTAGAGAAAATGAAGGAAAAGATCTATAACAATCTGTGGTTTATCGAACTACAAAACACTATGGTCACAGATGAAAGCAAGAGAATCGGACCTAGAAAGAATTCCGAGAGTTTGTTTGGTTTTGACGGTAGTTTTAAAAAATTATCTGTAGATTGATTAAGAAGAAAATTTGGTAGGAAGTCAAATCAAACAATAGCGAGCGTTTTAACTATAAAGTTTATATTTCAGATGAGAAAATAATAAATCTCTTACAAATATAGTTATTTTACTGTTGCATAAACGTTTTGTTTCAAATTTCATTTTTTGGTAACAAAGGCACAATGACTCTAACGTTCTTCATAGAGATGTTTAACTAAAACGCACAAATATACTACAGTAAATCCGTAACGCTAAATAAATTATCCCGCAAATTTGAACCTTTAACATTAATCTATCAACATTTCAAATAATAGGGTAAATTCTATATACTCAATAAGAACTATTGAGAAACGGCGGAAAACGTGACTTCTACATCGTACAATTCCCGGGCAAAAATTATCTACTAAAATTCTTCTTATAAAATACCAGGTACCTGCTAATGATATACCTATAACCACAGCAACTAAAGGTCCAAACTAAAGGTTAAATAAAACTGAACACTGCATGCTATAAGTAAAATAAAGAAAAACATTAGTTTAATCTACCACAGACATTTTAAAACGCCTCTAAACCTGTTTAGGGACTGTTTTAGTTCCAAATTCGTATAAAACTATACATACATATTTTGGTGAAAATGAGACCCTTTCTATGGCTTATAAGTGGTAGAAAATGAGCTTCAACGAATTTATATAGTTCTCTTTAAAACTTTTTTTTTTATTGTTTTGGTTTTGTCCTGTATTCGCCGCCTTAGCGAATACCTTAGTTTTGGCAAGGCTTTTTTCGATTTACCTGAACCAAAACAAAATATTCTTGAATTTAATTAAACTTCAACAAAGGTACTTACCTTTTAAGACACCTTGCTTAATATTCTCTTTAATATCGTTCTGGTTTCCGACCTCAGATTTCCTTTCAATTGTTGAAGGAAGAGCATTCATCGTCTCCCTTACGGGATTCGCCACTTGGAGCTTATTTTTCGCGGCAATATCTTCGTGTTGTCGTTTCTTAAGGGGTATTGACTTTTTGTCAGTTTTTGCAGAATTTTTAGAAGAAGGATTTGCTGAGGTATTAGCACCAACTTCTTTCGACCTTCGAGACGCGTTCCGCGTGGACTGCCTTTTAAAATTGCTGATTTTACCTGTAATATCACATGATCAGACTCTTTTTAAAAATACCAAAATGTACTGTAGTTGCGAAGGCCGGAGCCTTTAAGGTTTAAATACCCGAGACACCCGTAAACCCCCGCGTATTTTACATGTGGCATATGAGTAGCATACATACATGATTACTTTTGAACGCATCTCGTTACAAGTCTACAAGAACATTCCCGGGAATCACCGAAAAAGTCACATATTCCAAAAGATTTTGTAGATAAACATTATTTGAAAAACCTATATTCACTTACATAGTATTAAAGTTTCCGATTTTATTACCGTTTAGTTTAAATTTTGTATGCACATTTGTTTGAAAAGTCCACATCAACTAGTCTATTAAAAATTCTACCGTTTGAATCATATATGGTCGTAGAAAAAGTATAATTATTTAATATAAAATGTTTTTCCGATAGCAAATCATTTTCTCTAATTCAAGAAAATTACCAAAAAATGTTTTCTCAATGACAAAAAATTCGAATTTACTCACTTGCTAAACAATAACTTGAACAAAGAACATTTTCCTATTCTTATACTTACTTGTCACTATGACTTTTCTGCTCCTCCCAGACCTCCCTGAGCGCCCTCCATCACTTTTTTTTTCAGCTCTATTATCTTGAGATCCTTCTGCCTTATTATCACTTCCTTTTAAAACATTCTCCGAATTTCCCTCTCCACCCCTTTGAGACCGTGTTGTCACAATTTTGTTAGCGGAAATCACGGCCACTTCCTCCGGCTTACTTAATTCCATAACACTCCCTTTTACAGCATTATCCGAGCTACCTTCTTCACCCCTTTGCGACCGTTTTGTCACGTTTGTGTTACCGGAAATATCGTTCACTTTCTTTTTCACATTCTTCCCCAACACAGTCTCTAAAACCATTTTCAATTTTTTCCGATTCAGCTGCCTTTTAACCACTGATTTCTTTTTTAGAGTTACTTTCTTGCTTTGCAGAATCTTCTGTGTTATACTTAGACCTTTAGTTCCACTGAAAATATTGTTATTGTTAGTTTTTGGTTCAGTCAAAGCTGTGGTTTTTTGCTCTTTGCTCTTTTCAGCGGCTTCAGCTAATTTTTTCAATCTCTCCTCTGCAACGGTGCACGGTGCAGGTTTTTTGGATTCTTCAAGGAACTTTTGCGTTAAGCTGAGCCTCAAGCTTTTTCTTTGTTGTAAGTGGCTGTCATCAAGTTTTCTTTTCAAAGTTTTATTCTCTTGCTCCCCTGTATCAGAACCCTCGTCTTCCGACACACTTTCCTCAATATTGCTACTGGAAATTTCATTAATTTGAATGGTATCATCACTTCTTCTAGTGGTGTTTTCTTTTCCTCCTTCAGAGGGTCTATATGGTTCTCGGGGATCAAAACTGGTGCTTTCCCTTGCGGCAAAATTCCTTTCCTTTAAAGGTAAATTATTTGAAACATCACTGGAAGATGTGGAAATGTTTGTTTCACAAGTATCACTATCACTATTATGGCCTATAAACTCTCTTGTTTGAGGCACTGGTTCCATAGTGGACAATGGTACTTGAGGTCTTGCAGACCTCTCTTCTCTACTTGCAGCATCCTTTAAATTGGTCTGATTGGTGCTGGATTCTTCCTGAGCACTATCATCATCATACCTAAGAAACACATTTAAATCACAAATAATCAAATTAACTATAGTTGATCAAACCTTGTCATAATCTTAAGGCCACTTGCAGGTAAATTCTTTTTTCGGTCCTTCAAAACTTGAGCTCTTGGAGGACCTGGAGGATCCAACATTAGTGTAACCGCCGACGTATTATCAGCCCTCATTTTCGTCTGATGCCACCTAGAAACCAAATAACCTCCGCCAATTTCTCAAACGAATTATTCACAATCGTACCTATCTAAAGCACGTTCGACCAACAATTTGCTGGGATTCAGCCATACTTTATTGTAATCGTCACTCAAGGCTTCGCACTCATTGTGCCTTTCCGCCTGTTGTACAATATGGACCGCAGCTGCAGGACTCAACATATTCAACAGACCGTCAGTGCCGAATATGAGACATCGATGTATATTTGTATCAATGGGAAGCACTGAGCAATCTGGATCAGGGGACACCACAAATCGGTTAATTTGAGAGTTGTATGACCACAAATCGCCCAAGCTACGAGCTACTGCTAGGAAGGGAATTTCATCTATTGGGGTCGAACGTCTTACTGGACCTTGATGACCTATTTTTGGGCGGTTCCAAACGACTCGAGGGACCCCTGGTGGATGTTTGCATTAAAATAAACTACTTATAAGTTTTTGAGATCATAAATGTTTACCAGACTTAGAAACAACTTTTCCACCACAACTTTCAATTCTCCTCAATTCATCAGGACTTTCAGGTTTGTGGTCTTTAGTTAGCTGCTTAGCTTTCCATTCTGAGCAACCAGGTTCCTGGTAACCTGTCACACAATTAACTTTATACATTTTTCATTATTAAAGTATAAAATCCACATTTTCTACCTAAAATGATCCCTGAATCTCCTACATGACCAATATAGATTTTGCCTCTTCGAATAAAGGCAATGGAAGCAGTGGTTCCTGCAGTGCTAGGCAAACCTGAACTTGTTCTTGGCCATTTATCTTAAATAATAAAGAAGAAATAATAACCAAAAATAGGTAAATATATAACTTTAATAATAATCAAGAGAAACATGTCTTCATAATAACAATTCTTCTTAAAATTCTGAATGTATATTAATTTTTGTTTATTGTATAGTGATTAAAACAGAACATTATCTTAGTTATAAATAATTGAAAATCATATTCATCCCTTACTAAGGGCTCTGGTGAAAACTCTGTTAATTAAATGATTTGTTACTTACTGGGACAACCTCTACTTGTGTGTGAGATGAGGAGATTTCCAAAATAGCAAAAAAGTATATAGCAGAATATTAGCTGAATGTCTTGGAATAACTCTATCCTTGACAAGGTGACTTCAATTATCACTTAACCAAATGGTACATCTATTACATGGATCTTCCATTAGTTTAGAGTTTATGATTTTTTTGTCATTAATACATTTTTCAAATTGTATTACATATATTTGGGATTCTCACCTCTCATACCGATACTCACAATTCAAGATGACATTTTCTCTTCTAATTTTATAAGTGATATAAAAGTTCTTAATATATTTAAAACACTTCCAGATATGTTTGCTCATTCACCAGAATGTGCCCCTATTCTTGCTAGAGCACATTAAACTAACTTACATTGATCTCTCCACATGGCATAATGTGTAGCAATATAACCATCTTTGATAGCTCTTAAAACATCTTCGTCATTCTCACTCCAAAAGTTTTTGTGCTTAATAATAGTTTCCATAAGATGCTCTTTGGCAAAAGACGCGGCCTCAACTCCTCCATGTCCGTCGTATATCCCAAAAAATGCATATTCCAAATCCTTCTCATCTTCAGTTTGCTGCAAGAATAGGTTGGATAATCCCTACTCATTACTCGAAGTTCCATTATAATGTTGGATATTATGGAGCAAGAAAGAAGTAAGGGGGAGTAAATCGAGGGATTAAAAAGCAAAGAGTTTCTAATAACTACCTGGTAAGCCACAGAAAAGCAATCTTCCATGTATTTACGACCGCCTTGGCGGCAGTTTCCAGTCACCCGCAGATTCACGCCAATGGATGCCGGCATTTTTGAGTCTCTCACATTTAGAGCATTGAATAGATCTTTAGCAATGGATTTTTAGCAAATCTTCCCTTTCAATTGGGCTTATTTCTTATTTATTTAAAAAATCCAGTTATTATGTTTATAGCCAACTGTCACAAGTCAGGAAAATTACTATTTTTAAGTGTGTCAAATGCTCGCACATGCATAAGAAAAGTTACTTCACATAAAAGCATACTCTAGAGAAAGATAGAATGAGGGAGGAGAGGCCGAAGCTTGCATCGTGGGATAACTTATGTTTGCGCCGCCATTAAAAATGGCGCCTTTACTGAGATAGATTGTAATGGCGGGAAATTTGAAACGTTGCTTAACTTCATTGCTTATTAGATAATAATTGTATATCTTCAACTAAGAAAACTTGAAACTCTACTATTTATTTATTCTCCTGAACTACAGGAATTAAAGCTTTAACATATAAAATTTATAATGACTTACAGAGTGATTATTACCCAGAGAGATTCACATTGTTTTATATTCATAAAAAATCAAATAAATAAAATAATTTACACCCTACAAAGACATTTTTCTAACATTGTCAGTTTTTAATAGATATCATACACGGACTGAGTATACAGCTCAGGCTTGTCATATCCCAACTCTTCCGGAGTGCTAAGTCCCAACTCATTTAGTGTAGGCCTCAATTCCTGGATAATCCAAGGATAAATTTCCTTCTCTTTTTTGCCGCACTTGTCCTTTACGGCTTCCAAAATCCTGACTGCCAATGCAAAATCATTGACTCTACGGCAGGCCTTTAGGGCTGCAGACACAATCCTGGGCTCAGGCACCAAATCGTGGCCCCACAGATCAGTGATTCCAGCTCTGATATCCCAACCGTCGATATCAGGCTGGTTGAAGTATTTTTCGTACCTCTGGTCGAATTGTTCCTCGGTTTCAGTAGAGTGATGGCTCAGAAACTGAGTGGTAGTGGCGATGTTCCTGGATACTGCAGGCTGGAGAGCGGGTTTGATGAGCGCTTGGGCTCTGAAGACGGCATTACGGAACATTTTTATTCCAACTTTTGGGAGTTATTTAGTGGACTTTCGACGAAGAGTTACGTAAGGACGAGAACAGAAATTTTCTAATGGGTTTCTAACCACAATTTTTCCAAGATGAAAGGATTCAAAGGTCTGTCTTTGTTTAACTGTTTGTATGAAAAGAAGACAACAATGTACGACACAAAATAATACATGCTTTGGATATTAGATGGCGTTAAAGTAGAAATCCATGAATTTTTTAAGGTCCCGAAGCGTTAGGTAAGAAGTTTATAAATTAAAGGCGCTCAGTGATTCTCCTTATCACGGAGATCGTTTTCTGTGAAATGCTAATATTAATATTATTAGTCTTTTTAATCAGCTAAAATCAACAGTAAAAGTATTTAAGTTTCTGTAATATAATAAACTATTTATATTGTTGATAACTCAATCAAGCAATATGCTTTACAACAAATATTTTCCTTACGCTTCGTATATTTTCCTTTAAATAAGAACTAAGAATTTTCTAGGTCAAGAGCACTCTTTTTATGAAGTGTATAATTTTAATTTATTTGAAGTACTTATTAAACATTAATTATATCTCATCACTATCACGTTACACAAAATCAATAAAATTTCAATAGTAATAAGCAGGCCTTTGTGTCTATTTACACCTAAATAGTAATCGCTTAAAAATTCACGCAATGAACCACAACGAGTAAGTGCAAATTCTATTAAATCTAAAAAGAACTAAGAATTGTGTTCATTTTTAGATTCAACCATGAATTCTTACAAAACTCTGCAGATTATCTGAAAGCCCAGCTATCACGTTTACCAGTATTACTCATTATTTGTGGTAGTGGTTTAGGTATGCTCTCCCAAAATTAGTAAAAATATAAGCTCCTAAGGAATAAATTCATTTCAGGTAGTGTGGCAGATACTTTAAGCGATCCTATTTTGATAAGTTACGAAGATATTCCCGGGTTTCCCAAAAGCACCGTGGAAGGACACGCAGGAGAGCTCATTTTTGGGACTCTTTCAAAAGTGCCGGTTGCGTGCATGAAAGGAAGATTTCACTATTTTGAAGGCAAAGCAGTGTTTTGTAAATTTCATATAAATCAAATAAAACCACCTCATTTATTATAGGATACTCTCTGCAAAAAATCACAACCCCAATTAGAGTAATGAAGCTCCTAGGAGTCAAAGGATTAATCATTACCAATGCCGCAGGTGGTGTAAACCCAAAATACAAACCTGGTGACTTAATGGTGATTAAAGATCACATCAACTTTTTGGCTTTCGGTGGGCAACATCCCCTTAGGGGTCAGAACGACCTCTACTTTGGTGACCGATTTTTCCCCATGAATAAAGCATACAATAAGCAACTTATCGATATCGCGAGGGTTGCAGCTAAAGATGTAGGTTTCTCCGATAATTACCACGAAGGAGTATATGGGCTTTATGCTGGACCGAACTATGAGACTATTGCAGAAGTGAAGGTGTTGAAAATGTTGGGAGTTGATGCTGCAGGTAGGGTCTCGAAGAGTTTGATTACATCTTTATATACTCATATTTTTATATATTCATGTACTTTTAGGAATGTCAACAGTTCCGGAGGTTTTAGTAGCAAAACACTGCGGAATGACAGTATTTGGTTTCAGTTTCATAACTAATCGTTGCATTGATTCTTACGATGATGTGGAGGAACCCAATCATGTCAATATTCTGGATGTTGTGGATCTGAAATCCTCAAAAATCCAGGACTTTGTCGTCAAGTTCGTCGAAAAGAGCAGGGAAAAATGGCTGTGAATTTTTTAAAAATAAAGTTTAGTTGAACGTTTGAAAAATGTATTTTTAAAGCATATAATACAAAGCAATATTTTACGAATTCTCCCATACAGTCGAGGTGGTAATTGAATTTTTCTTATTTCTGCTTACCACTTCCACATGAGCGTCCAGCCCATCCGACAACCTGCTGATCCTCCTGGCCCAAGAGCCTCTTATACCTATAACCATGCAACGTAACTATTACTAAAACAGGTAAGAATTCTGCGGGTTTACCTCTAGCATTCTCTAAGACTTGGCCTGCGTGATATTTACTACTTCGGTGCCTAGAATACTGACCTACTTTCGAGTCGTTGTTCCTAATATCATTTTCCCTAATTGTGTTCATAACATCATCATAATCATACTCAGTTTTGTTCAGTCCGTGTTCGAATTTCGCCTCTTTAGCCAGGAGCATTTCGCGTTGGATTTGAGTTTTTAGCTGCAAAACATTCGTACAAAATAATGCATTTAAGTTTCTGATAACTTTACCTCAGTGGGGACGTCTGGTATTACATATTGCATTATACCAACTAGGGCAAACACTACATGCTAAAAGTTTATTTTTAGATGATTATTTCGATTGAGTGGAAAAATACCTCAAAAATGACGACAAATGCTAGTCTGGCGGCGAATACGTGCCAATACTGAGGACTTAGACCATAGGGGATAGTTTCGTTGGGACCATTGCGATAACCTGAATTGAGAAAAAAAATTATGTTTCGAAATACCACAATTCCACAATTACGGTCCTATTTAAATGAACCATTTTTTTAATTTGTAATACCGGCATATTCGCATTTTACTTGTAGATAGTCAAATGTATATAAAATAAACAGCACAAAAATTTGATTGGGGCAGCTTCCGATAAATACTTAATTGCATTCGATTACCCTTAAATAATATTGGTAAACAAAAATTGTATTTTTTTTTTCCTTTCGCCATATTTTCAAGAAACATTAATTGTTTTAATCTAAAATTTAAATTATAAATTACAAGATAGTACGAAATAAAATAATATACGATATGCTTCTGTTAAATATTATTACAGTAGACGTTGAAAGTTTCCAGACTCTGCTCTTGACGTCGTCTCGTCAGTACAAAAACTCGTATAACAAGTATAACAAGTCACCTACTGTACTTGTGGCCTAAATAATTATTTCTTACCTCTATATTGGCATATTTCCGGATTTTCAGTGGCATCATCAGGGCCCATATTCTCGAAATAATGAGAGGTATTAAAGACTAAAAATCAATGAAATTCATGAGACAAGGGCGATATTTTTTGCAGAGTAGGGCTAATATATTAAAGTCCTGTTAACTTTTCTAATTTAACTTATGTGTTGCTGTGTTTCTCCTTTGGTATGTGATATATGCAATCAGATTTTTTCGCAATCAACGAAAATTCTTAACAAATTCGCCGTTCAGTTTTGTCACCCATTCGAGGATATCTGGGATCAGCCATTTGCCTCCCACGTCACAGTTGAATTATTTGTTATTTCATGCGTGGAGCAGCTTCTTCCGCAATTTAGCCTTTGCTTGTTATTGATGGTAATCAATGTATCATATTACTCTATTTAAGTCTGATTCTTTCATTCCATCTTGACTATCCAGTGTATTTCACTGGCTGATATTTCTTGACACGACGATGATACATGAATACTTTAAGAAGAAGAAGCTCTTTTCCGCGGTTTAGGATGATCATACTTTTCGCTGCTATGAAATTCTCTCACGAGTGTCTCCTTGCATTTGTGAAGTTTGACCCAATGGCATTGCCCGTTACGATTAAGTCTCATTAAAGAGGCTACCACCAGAAACAATGCTTCGCTGGATTTTTGTTGTGAAAGGAGAGCGGTAACGTGGGGCGTTTTAGTAAGTAGGTGCCTAGAGCTCTCTCCTACGACTTGAAAAAAAGATCCTCCCAACTATGACACTTTTCCGTTGTCATTACACAATGGCCTCCTTATTGTTCAATTGTTAATTATTCATTTAAATGAACTGGAACTCATGTGAATTTTAGATTAAGCTGAATGGACGTGAAGTAACCGTGAATAACATGATTATTTCGAAAACTAAAAGCATATTTTTGTCAAATAATTTCAAGCAACTGTTTTCCATTGAAATTACATAACTGGTAAACTGAACAGCACTTTGATCTATCTGCCCTAATAGCTAATTAATAACCACCAATACCTGATAAAGAACTGTCGATATAACCCACTAAATTTTCGTTAGTTGAATACTTATACTTGTAAACCATCCTGGGAATAAAATCACTGGTATATGCAATCACAAAAGCCTATAAAACTCATAATGAAAAAATATACCAACTAAATTAAAACTCATACATTAGAAACAATGGCGGCGTAGGTAATAGCCCTTAGAATCCCATACCAAGCCCCAATATCTTCCACCCTTTCTGCCAAAGGACGCCTTGCTTGCGTCACTATTTTATAAGCGTCCAATCGGATCTCTGCAATGTTGTTCAAAAGAGCGCAAAGCGGAGCAAGAGGGAAAGCTGCCACGAAGAGAGTGATGAAACCATATTGTAGAACTAGGTGAGACGATTCATAAATCTTGTCAACTCTTATCAAACTGAAATAAACATACTCATTTCCAAATATTCATCAAACAAGGCGAGCCTTCCTGGATCCTGTAGGTGATAATCCTCCTCCCATCGAGTATGTTTCCTGGTTAAATCTTTGGTGTTGGATCTGTGAGATCTGTAGCGCCACCAATTATAAAATTTGCTGCAAAAATACGTGGATTAAATCATAATGAAGAATTAATTCCTTAACGTACGGATTGATTATTTCAACGAAATTATTAAGGATTTGTTTTCCTATCATTATAATGGCCAATTGAATACACAGCTCGCTTAAACACCCTACAGGATCGCAAATATCCCCTTTAACGCGAAAAAATTCGGATTTTCTGCTGGTGATGTCTCCTGGATAATCAAAGAATCTGCCCTAAAATTATTACATGGAACTATACTTTACGATTAATTACTTATCTTTAAACATGCCTTGAAGAAGGCTATGTAGATTAAGGAGGAATAAAAGTTAATGAACTCAAACAGAAAAATCTTGAAGGTATATGAGTCTTCGTACTCAGTGGTCGTTCTGGGGCTCTCCAAGTTAGTCAGATAAATAGCCAGTGTGTGGTAGCCCTTAAAAATGCATTATTTGTGCGGTGTTGCTTGACTAGTGTTTTAAGCTTACTCTAGTCAGAGACATGATGAAGATAAGATTGATCACTGCAGCACTTACTGAGGTCACGATTTTGGCGTGGTTTTTTAGGAAAAAGTTCTGACTTCCATAGATGATTGTTACCAATGAGAGTCTATAAATTATTGTCCCCAGGACAGCGCCCAACACCACAAATAGCTAAAAATTAAGCATGAGGTTATCGTACTCTTAAAAAAATCATATTATCTACCATGAAAAACACTGCGCTCCCTGTTATAACCATTCGCAAAACCTTCTGAGAAGTGGGAAGATATGGCTCTTTTTCTCTGGTAACTGGATTAGTCCTGAAGGTCTTGACACTTGTCTCGAACTCTTGAAAAAATATTAAAATTGTGCACAAAATTACCTACATGCAAGTACTAGCTCAGTAACACTTGGAAAGTAATTGAATTACGTTTTCGCATCAATGTAACTCAATTAACTATAGTTCTAATAACCTGAACTAACCTGGCCTGGGTTCTTCATCTTGTTCAGTGCCCTGCAGGTCCCATTCCCACTGAATCACGCTCTGTTTCCTTCTCCACAGCTCCAAAAAAACCGTAGCTAAAATAGTTTCTCTAACACCAATATTAAGCGTTTTATCTGCAATCTTACCCCATAAACTCATAAATATAGAAAAGAACACTGTCGCCGGATTGTCAAACAAGTACGTAAGCTTAGCGAATTTACAACTATCTACCAATTTAGTATAAGAGCAAGCCTTGTCACATAGGGGACACAAGGTGATGTTGCCGGAACCCTTAGGATCGCAAATCTCGTGCCTAAAATACCTTCATATTTAATACAAAGTACCTAATTATCACGTTATTAAACACACCTTTTTTGAGCTTAAAATTGCACAACACGGACACACTGGTGCAGAAACCGGAGGTGCTATTAAACACACACTATAAAAACATGTAGTAAGGGACAAAACTAGTGTTTTAGCTCATTATGGGGGCTTACGTGGCGGTATTGTCTGGGCCGTCCATGGTGAACAAGCCGTACATGAAACACAAAGTTCCCACGATGGCTGGAGAGATCAACATTTTTGTGTAGAAGCCCAGCCAGCAGAAATAGAGACCTATTTTGTCTCCGAAGTATTTTCTTATTAGGTTTAAGGGCTGGCGCTTTATCATCTTTCCGAAATTCGCCCATTCCAGGTAAAGTAGCTGTGGAAAAGCACTAATTATGAGTTTCAAAGCTAGGATTAAATGATACTTACCCTGCGATGCAATACACTACCATCGCTTTCTACTTGGTCCCATCTCCCCTCGTGAAGTGGAAAACAAGATAAAAATGTGCTATTATTTATCAGTCTTCTTATTCCAACCTGCAGCAAATACAAAAACTCGTATCAAACCCTTTTTCAGGTCCTTTATACGTGCCTTATCAGTGTCGTCAAATTTGGCCCTAAGCAAAATTTGCATTACTATTAAGCTGCGCTGCGCACTTGAATAGTTCGTCGCCCTATCTTTCACTACAAATCTAATAATTTCCGTTAAATATCTTAACTGTTACATCCCTAAGATAAACCTACTGCTCCTCTCTATCTCTCCCTTCAGTAGCGTCATAAAACGACGGCTCTTTGGGAATTAAGTCGTGGTCATATTCGAACAACTCCTTCCAGGATTTTTGCCACCTTTGCCCTACTGTGAGGCCCTTGTTTTGATCCTTTTTATCATCCTAAAAACCGAAATGTGTCCAGAGAATAGTAGCTACGGAATTTGAGACTTTACCCAAGCCTTGACCGAAATGGTAATAAATCTCTTGACGGGCAATTTCAGCCCCATAAGGGCCGCATAGCGGGTTGTCGTCTTCCATGGAAGGTGAATTTTTAGGAACCAAGTTTTGCCATCGAAGGACAAGTCCTTGTGCTCCAATTCCAGCTCCAAACCTTCTTTTACTAGATTCTCCTAGTGGAACTAAGAGTTAGATACCTCAGGCTTTCTGTCAACTTAATTAAGCACCTGAAAAACTTTTCTGTGATCTCGTCTTTTGGCCTCTGCCTCAGTCATGACCCCAAGCTCCTCTTCTTCATATACAAGCACCATGTCGATTTTTCTACGACCATCCCGGAAGAATAAACTGTCAGGATTCAAGTTCTGAAAGGGAGCAAACCTATGTTAAATCCTAGTGAGAAAATGAATAATTACGTTACAAAATTATATAAAAATATGGCAGTTTTAACGAATATTTTTCAATAAATTGAGCGACTCGCTTGATTTGCTCTATTCATGGAAAATCAATTTTGCCGCAAATAATATTAAAATTGCATTCTGTATTATCTCGTTTTGAACTGTAATTTTCTCATAAATATCAAATGACGGAAATAGCCGATCAATATTTTGTTGCTAGTAATAAAAACTCTTACTTGAATCTCGCTTAAACGTAAGGTGCAGTAATAAATTTATCATTATATATCATATCAACTCCTTCGAAATTCAAAAATTCAAAGAGAAAAAAATTCGGTTAAAATTGAGAAGAGTCCCGGGAGCGTCGTTCAAAGAGTCCCTCCTGTAATTATTGAAATTAATTAACAAAAATTGCTAACCATCCAAAATTTCGAGAATCTTGATTTGTTTTAACTATCAAAAACTCAGGGGCGTCAAGCATGAGGTCCTGGGGACTTCCACGTCGGCAAGGAGGATTATTTTCATAGGTCTCCGCGAAGCAAAGCCGTTTTGCATAAACATAAAAAAACAGTAGCTTGGCCAGGGCCGTAGCGGAGGGAGCCAACGTTACGTTGTGAATAGAAAAAACAAATACTACAGGGTAAAAGAAAAGTCTCCGTATTATCACTTTGAGAAGTTCTTAGCAATGGTATTGATAAATCTGGTTATTTTTGATGACTTTATGGAGTTCTGCGTATAATTTGAGTCTACGTTGCGAACTAGCGACATGCTTGGTTTCACTTGCTCTAACTTCGTGCCTTGCAAAGATAAATGTATCGTTACAGTTGAATTACAGAAGAAGAGAATGAAGACGGCCGACATTGTTCTCAGCATTGGTTTCAACAAGTGAATGGGCTACGATGCGGTAAAACGCTGCAAAGCGACGGAAGGGATTGCTGGTAGCTGGACGAGTGGTACAATGTAAAACTATTAGAACTCCGAATCCCAAAGGTTCACCGCGCAAAATGGCGAACGAGCTCGGTAGCAACTCCTTCTCATTCTGTCCGAAACTCTGTTAAAACGAAGCTTAAACTACGCGAAACGGCAACGAGAAAGGTGTGCAATTGATGACTTACGCCGGTGATCTCGATTCGAGTAAAAAACACGGAAACTCTGGAGACAGTTTCCACCCAGACGGTGAACAGAGTAATTACCATCGTGGAGTCCGAGTTGGGGCTAAGGGATGCGACTTCCGAAAAGGAAATTCTGAGGACGGCACGAAGAAGGAAAATGAAGGATTCGACGAAGTGCATTCCAGGGATGGAAATGGCCTAGCGGGGATTTACAAATTACTTTAGAGTACATCTAGAAAAAGACCTGAAGATGAAGAGGCGTATCGTGAAGGCAAAGCCTCATAATGTTAGAAGAAGTCTCACAAGAACCATCCTGAAACTGAATGGTCAAAAGTCTGGTAAGCGTAGACGCACCGCAAACTGCGTATTATCCTCAATACTCCACGGGGCACCGGCGTGGAACTAGACCCGGGATTATGCAGAGTACAGAAATATTCTAGAGGTTGTAGAAAGGAGGTTGAGCCTTTCGATTACGGGACACAAAACCACGAAAACGTCATCAACATCATCAGTCAGAGCCGCCACGGAGTTAGCCCCGCTGTGTTTGTGAGCCAAAAAGAGGGTTAAAGTGCACGATGTCCGTTGAAAGAAGAAAAGTAATGTATGAAAAACTACCTTAGACAAATGGGAGAGATAAGATAGATGGTACAAAACTTTTATCTCAGACGTTCATGTCTGATGTGAAAAAGACCCAGATACCAACTTCTTGCTTACGCAGGCAACCAATGGACACGCCATTTTCAGGATATATAAGTGGAGAATGGGAAAACAGGATAATTGCAGTTATAGGTACTGTGGTGAGAGGGATACTTCGGGGCTTATTAACGGCGCAAAACGGCAGCCGTGAAAGCACCCGCAACATTATAAAAACGAGCCGAGACTCTGCGGAATTACAAAATCGCTCGCAACCATTTCCTCAACAAAGCAATGAAGGCGACGCGACTGGTGAATTCTCGCCGAGTTTACAAAGGAAGGTGCTCTTCACCCACAAGAAGATTTTCTCGGTAGAACCGATTCACAACAGTTAAAATTGTCGCTAGCTGCTACAGATGGTCCGACAGAAAACCACCGCTACAAAAGTAATCGCAGCTAGTTTCCAGCCTCAGTGACGGCCTGAGCCAGCATGTGCACCACACTGAGTCACTTTTTATGCAGCCATATTTTGATTTGTACATGCATCATTTTTTTGTGTTGAATATTACCGATATCGATTTAATGAACGTTATCATCAGTTAATTGTTAATTTAGTAGTTTGTGCGGTATTTTGACGCCGTTGAAGTGCTTTTAAAAGCTGCGGAAACCTCTTGTGCCTCTCTGTAGATAAGAACGCGAGATTCGATTATTTTTTCAAATAACTTCCAAGTTGCGGCACGAGACAAACGTCCGAGAAGAAAGACTTGTGGTGCACCATCCGCTCGAGAGCCGTCCACTCCGAGAACCCGCACCGACAAGTGACACACGTGTGACAATTGACGGGGGCGGGAATATCAAAAAGCCTTTAGCTTGGAAAAGAAAAAGGGGAATCCCAAGAGATTCACGACTGGGGTTCATGGTAAAAGGAGGTTGGTGGCTCGCGAGTGGACAGTACAGACTGTGCAAGCATTTAAATAAATCAGTAAAAAGTATCATCTTGTACTCTGTGCCTAAGGCCAGTTTCCTTGTCGGCACAGACGCGCGTTGCGTTACCCCCGTATCCGATCGGTATACGCAAACCCCTTGGAATCCCGACAGACTCAAATATTCAAAGAAATCACATACTAACCTGAGTTTTTTCTGCCGGCGGCGTGGGAGGTGGCGCTTCGGTGGTGGTACTCACCTCGTCCCCCTCGAAATTCGGCACCAAAGAAGGGAGAGGAGTTCCGGGCAACGCCATCTGTTCCTCATTGTCCAAATGAGCTCCAAATGCATCTTTTATCGAGAGGACTTTCGATGATTTAGGCTAAAACCCACGAAAACTTTAGGCGATCGATTGATTGGCTGTTAATTAAGTATACCTCCATTCATGCAACGACTCAAATCTTACAATGTCAGTTTAAGGGTTCCCACACGAATAAATCCCTTTGAAATATTAATAACCTTTACGGGGGCGTATTTTTAGAGGCTACCACGTATCAATAAATTAAATGCTCAGCTATATTTACCGTTCATACACGAAACGATTGCCATTATTATTTTGACCGAAACGAGTCCAATTTGTTTCTATTGGCTTTGTTGTACTATAATTACTTGCGCCATAAACGTGACTATTAATTATTTCTTTAACTTCGAAGAAAGGGGAGTTTCAAATTAAGTGATTTACGACTTCGCTTCTCTCTAACCTTTTCCACGTTTTCGTGCTGCCACGACCCTCTGCGATACGCAGAATACTTGGGGCTCTCTTCTATATTGTCCAAACTGTCCTTGCAGGGGCTCCTAGTTCTTCGGGGGATGTTCACCAAGGATTTGGACCTGGTTTTGGTGGTGTTTTCGCAGAAGTCGACATTCGGGGTGTTTGGATGAGGGTGGGGGGTGAGCTTTCTTATCAGAGTGTGGTGATCGAGAGGGAGGTTGATGCTTTTGATGCTGTCGTTGCTTGGACGCCTCGAGGATGCTGGAAAAGAGAAGAAGTTGAGATGTCTGCCATTGAAAACGACTACGCGAGAATTTCTGTCGGGAGAGAGGTAACGTTGATATCGATTATTTGTTGTCCTCCTAATGTACGAATCAATTTATCTGCGTAATTAAATATGTATTAAACGTTAAGGAATTTATTAATATCCTCGCAGCAGCAACTTTCCCTCTACACAAACAACTACTAACGATGACAAAAAAAGCTTAAGGCACAAACAACCCACCCAAGCTGGATGTCTTGCTCTCATTAAGGTTGCTCTGATGACCAGAAATACCGGGTGTTCCATAATTATACGATCACAAACATCGAGACATTCAACTCAATTTTTTTTCTCTCTAGGAGCGAACTTACTTGATGATACCGGTAGTGTCTCGTTTTCAATGAACATTTGACTCAAATCCTTCCCATTTTGATTATTATAATCCATTTTACCCTGCTGCACACTTTTGATTTTCAGCAAAGTCATATGTAGAACTTTCAAATAAAACTTTTTCAGATAAATCTGCGAGCGCTTAAACAATTAATTACTGTCTCGAAATCCGCTAGAAAAAGCCCCGTGACACTGCACAAGAAACGACATAATTACTCAACCAAACTGATTGGCAGAAACTTAGGAAAATACTCCGTCGTGAGAAAAAATTGGTAGATCACAATAGAGCGCTCTAGGGTAACTGGCTCTATCTTGCCCTAAATGTGTGTGACGTAAAGGCGGACATGTCTCATCGAGGTGCTATCGCTCACAACCGAATTTCAACTTGAACTGATCAGCTTCAATTTAATACCTCGATAGAGGTCTTCCAACCTACTTAAACGGCAAAATTTATAATTAATGAAACGCCATAGAAACGCTAATATCAACAAATGTAAATCGATTTTTAACCTACATTTGCGTATAAAGATAGGCGATAGGACATCACCACTCACGAATCCGGTCTATGGGGCAGTCAAATGGACTAAAATAACTTTTGTTCTAGAATAAATTGAAAAACCACTTTCCTGATAGAATCAGGCATTGTTTCCTACATCGAAGATTTCGGAATATTTCATGATGTCTAGGTATTTAATAATCTTCAACAAGGAAAATGTCGACTACCCACACACGTGGACTTTACATAGGACGTGAATATTTTATTTCAACGACCCCACTTTAGACAGAAGTCTTCGGACATCCCTAGGTGGAAACGTGCTTGTTTTCCCACATATAATTTTTTAATAGGTACTCATATTTCTAAGCATTGCGACAATTACTTAAAGGACGAATTTAAAACTTTGTTACATTTAAACCGTTTTTCAATGAAACAGAAAAGTCCATTTCTAATTAAAGCAAAACAATCTGAAAACCTCGAAGAAAAATTAAAACATGCGGCAACGCTGATTACGGTTGGCGATGTCGTGCGATGTGCAGTCGTGGTAATTTTCACACGAAAGAACTTCGCAGTGTTGTCATTTTAACGCGTATGTGCGTGACTTCCTTTATTAGGAAAAATAGGAAAAACTATTAAGGCCACTTATGATCAATAAAAAAACTTTATCAAACAAACCAGTTAAAAATGAAACATTCACTGCTACTATAATTATATATATTTTAATTTCAATCTAACTGGCGGAGCAAACATTCTGTACGTAAAACAACTTAAATCCCAGACCGGTAACGTTGGCATTAGTTCTAACGTTGATTACTATGGGCCCAGTGCTCGTATCTGAAAGGTTACTACATGTAAAAAATATATATATCCAAAACCCCGTGGCGGCGCGAGAACATCTTATGAGAGTTTACATGGTCATTTACCAACTACTGAAGCATCCATTGTGAAGTCCGAAACAGTGGAACCATCGTTAAACCTATCGCCACAAAGCCGGGTACCATCTATGACGATGTAGTCGTCAGGACAATTCAAAACGTCCACCCCTGCCTGGCCTGAGGGGACTGTAAGGTCTCCGCCTGAAAACTTCCTTATGTATCACTAAAACTACAGAAGCTATGATACAAGAATTCACTACCACCGACACCAAAACCAAGAAAATTTTAAAGAAAAACAAGAAAAATGTGGTATAAAGATTCAATTGCAGCTAAAAATGAAATACAGATCAATTCTAACGTAGTTTTCAGTACCCACTTACTTGGCAACCTATTCACCATCTGAAACGGATAAGTTTGTCTATTTGCCACATTCGAGAAAGTAATGGAACAGTATCCCGCTTCGCGTCTAATACATATCGCGTAGTTCAGGGCGTTCTAGGATGAATCCGGAACTGTATCAATAAAAAATACTAACAAGGAACTTACAAAATAGCCTGGAGAGCTCCTATTAAATACAGCTGCTTGATCGTAGTTAAAGCTCTGAATAACCCCTCTAACTCCAGTGTAATACTGCAGGCAATTGCTTTGGGAGGTGCCGCAAGAATCTGTATACTGACAGACTTTTATTTTGAACCTTTTCCTAGCACCAGATGTCGAAAGAACCATGATTTGAAGCGGACCATTCAACTCAGAGACATCCACATAAACTACAGAAATAATTTTTTCACAGAGAATTTAATTCAAGGTCTCAACCCACCGTGTTGGCCTGTGTTATAGCCGCAAATAATCGGGATTTGATCGTTAGCGTTTTGTCCCGAAATGACCAGCATTTCGTCGACACATGTTCCATTGGTAGGGCTTGCTAACTGCAGAATATCATTGAAAAAATTTGAAGAAATTAAGATCAAACTATTCACGTACATCCAAATCAATAAAATCGATTCTGATTTGTTGAACATTGGAGCTTGTTTTGTACACATCGAAACGGCAAGGAGTGGTGTCGTTGTTTGTTTGTCTGGATTCACCAATTTGATATCTATTCACGTTGTAGTGATACCATTTCTTCCTGAATTGAAAATTTTAAGACAAAATTCTTTACAAAACAATAATTTTTAGAAGATGGCAACATTGTATGTGTCGTGAAACGTAGAGCGCCTTTTAAACGTGATCAATTTTGTCAACATGTAAGAGCTGTTTTCTGATTTGGATAATTTTATGTGATACCTGGGATCCGGTGTTGGAAACGTCGTGGGTACTGCTGTTGTAGTAGGAACCACTGTTCCGCCATTTGAAGGATAAAAATCAGGGTAATTGGGGCTTTTAAAGTAGGAGCAGTTTCTACTGGATGAATCACCGCAGCTACCCCGAACTAAACGAAGCAATTTTAGTGAAAAAACACATATCTCTAATATACATAAAACATACTTACACACACAACAGACTCCATAACCGCTAGCGCAATCACCCATGCCTATTCCACTCCACTGGGTGCATTCTGTCGTGGTAAGACAAACTCCCTGCCATGTCCCAGCCCAATTCGTGGCGTTACACTCAGTATTATTAAATTTAACTACAGTAAATAGACTGAAAAACTGCTTTATCTTCCATATAGTCTTGTTTTTCAGATCCCATAACATATCCGCGTTGAGAAATTTAAATTCCTGAAGATCTTGTTTTGGCCCTTTCAAGTTAACTGAAGAATTCTTATAGATTTTGCGCTTTTTGGCGTTAGTGTTAAAACCATACTTTCCCACCAACAAACTTGATAAATACTTCTTCATCATCTGGTTTATACGTTTCTTTGTGTCTGGGGTTTTCTTCAATACTGGCACTAAATCGACCTCCTGGTACCTATCAGCATCTGCACTTTCTTGAACTTTAACAGTTGTAGTTGTGGAGACTCCACTGAATCGATGAGGTTCTTGGTACTTTTTTGGTAAATCAATTTTTTGAACATGGGCTATGTATGAAGGTCTTCGGATCTTAGATGAGTCTCTAAACGAGGTGAAATTGTTGTGCGTCATAGTCCAGAAGGTAGGTCTCTTAGCCTCAGATTGAAAATCGTAATTTAACTCTGGAGGTAAATAGAAACTGCCGTAGTTTTCCGAGTCGGGGATTATTAAGCTTTGAGTCTCATCGCTGATTGAAGCAGGTTTTGTCCGTTTATCTAAGCAAATAATATTTTGAAACATTTAATATTAAGTAGCACTTAGTTATAAGTACGTTTATAACGAAATGTACCTTCACTCAATTCTTCTGAGTTGGGCCTGCTGATATGTCCCTCGGAAGAAGAGAATAGATGTTCGATATTAGGAAAGTGCAGTTCGTCTTTTCTTGATCTTATTATTCTCTGTGATGGAAGCTTTGAAGTCAAGAATTGATGGTGACTCAAGGGACGAGGCTTTAATTCCACGTTTTTCGCCTGAAATGATATTTCCATTTTTACGAACCAGTTTTCCAGAACTGCATGTGACTTACCTTTACAACTGAATCGTCAATAGGTTTTCGGTATACTTTTGGTGATGAATAATCGTAATCAAAATAAAGAGGATCCATATTATAATTCGAGCAAAATACCTGAAACTCAACGCAAAAAAATAATACATTTGCAACGATCAGAACAAGAAACATATTGGTAACATACAAGGCCAAGCGCGTTATGGGTAGTTTGGTGCCTTCTCTAATTGTGTTAACTTAATAAATTTGATCTCAAAGACCGAGGAATTCTCTTGGGTGTAACGACAATTTTTGTGTGAAATTGCTGGGAAAATATCTTCAGTAAAAGTAGTCTTCGTATTCCTTAAAAGCAGCACGAAACCGATTGGAAAGAATAACTGAATTATGTGCAAAAATTCTCTAGGATTGAATTATTTAGTTACTAGAGCATGACTTCTTGTATTATGCTCTAAATCTGGGCAGATCTACTGCTTAAGGTCATCTGCGAAGCAACTGGCATGGAACACAATCATTTATCAAAACTTGATTAAGTGCATTTTTGCACTTTCTAATTATTTCCTTGTGTCAGCTGTGAAGAAAACAAACTAAAGTATTTCTTCTTCTAACTCCAATTACATGCACTGACTGCTTTTGAGACTTAACGAATTCCTACAGAATAAAATGACCTATAAGTTGCAGATAGTAACGTGTGGGACAAAAACAAAGAAGTCATGTTTCTGACATTTCTTACCATGAATAATTGAAAAATCCTTTACGCAAGCTTATACAAATTTCCAGAGGTTAGCTAATCACCCACAAGGGTTTATAGGGCAAGTGTGGGAGACTTCTTTATTGACGTATTCTTCTCTTGTTCTAAACCAATTTATAGCAAAACTTTATTAAAAATATAATTCAACAATTTTCTTATATTATCTTCAGATCACGTATTTTCAAAGCTTATTATTGTATATTATTAACTCCATAGGAGCTGCCGCAATTCTTATTAAATATATCTTATAAAGACAGTTGGAGGGCCCTCAATCAGGCGACATCAACCTCCACTTTGAGCAATTCACATAGTTTCTCGTACACCTTCCCAAAGGTCCTGGTATACCCGTTGTTTGTTAAATGCAAATAGTCATGCATTATATGGTGGCTTATAGTCTGGTCGTTTTCCACTATATTTTCATGGATTTTGACCACGTATACGCTCTCTGTGAGATCATCCTTATTAGCTTCGTTTGAAAATTTGTCTACTAGGAATGTATTGACGTGATCGTTTCGTTCCCTGTAAGGATTCGGGAATTGACCTCTTGGAAGTAACGTCTAAAATGATTTTTTATTAAGTCTTTTGTAGAAATTTACTTAATAAAAGAACCTCACAGGAATAACGATAATAACATTCCTTAAACGCTGCTTTATTTCTTTAACAATCTCCAAAATACCCTCGAAAATCTCATGAGGGGTGCAATCAGTGTTATTAGTCCCCACGAAAAGAACAACAGCCTTCACTATGGAATGGAAATCGAATTCCTCGTTTTTAATTCTCCAGAGCACATTTTCCACCCTAAATAACACAAAAGACTGCTCTAACTTACAAAGATTTCATGTCTAATAATACCTGTCGCCCCCAATACCGAAATTTAAGCAATGCAAAGAGCTGAGTTTTTCAGTCCACAGAGAGCTGAACTGCAATTGTTGAATTATACTGTCGCCGATTAGGACCACTTCTGGTTCACTGGTCTTGGCCTGTTGCACGTACCTGTTGTGCTAAAAACGTAGATAATTAAAGAAAAAATTGGTAAAAAAGAAGAATAATTTAAAAGCCGAATGGTGCCTTAAAGTATAACATCAGCGCTTATTCCATGACAAGAAAATTAGTTTGACCTGCCCTCATCAAGTAAATTAAATAATTCGAGGTTCAAGTGCTTTATTCGCCGTTTCCGCTGAGACAAATATTGATATAATACAGAAAGCTTTTTTTAAAGCTCTAAGGACACAATGCCTGCATACCAACCGACTGTCTTATTTGATTGGTGGCTCATTAACGCATTCAATGCCAGACCCACTATTAGGCGATCTATGAAGGGCCGTCTTCAAGTAAATTAACAGACACCTGTGCCTGCCAATGGACAGAAGCAGGCACAAATTGACATGGTTGCGCTTCCTATCATTTCTTCATAACTTTTAGATCGAGTGTCTTTTGCGGCACGGTAATGTAAATAAAAAAAATAAAGTTTATTTACAGGGCTCCAGTTGCCTCAAATACCGTCACAGTAAGAATAGAGCTCTATATGTTAATTGTTTGTTTAAGTCAGGTATAAGAACATATACAGGGTGGGATTACACCATTCAAATTACCATCAATAAACAAAAGTGCTATGATAGCATCTCCAAGGATCCTGGCCCAAACGTTCAGTTTTTGTGCATATTAAGTGCTTCCTTCTCTCATAACACGAATGTTTGAATTACCCCAGATTGAACAATTTTATCTATTGAAAGAACCGTTCAAGTAAAATGTTAACTCATCGCTGAAGCAAACGTTTAGCAGTAGCAATCGGGGCTGGTTAATAATCAAAGTTTGTAATATTCAAGAAATTCACCTCGCAATATTCAATTCATCGGTCTGGATTATCTTCATTAAATTTCCGAAAAAGTTGAATTTTGTTGGGCAAAATTTGTGTGATTTTTGAACTTTTCCGACCAACGTTGTAGTAGTCCAGTTAAAATTGATGCTTGAAGGATGCACAATGATAGGTTTTGGGAAAATTTTCCAAGAATTTCAATTTGAGTACGCTCATCTAATATCTTAGGTCGATTCCTTTTTTTTATTGGCCACAGAACCAGATTTATCAAATTTTTATATTTATTTCCTAACGTTGAAGGGATTAATGTTCATTCCAGGATGTTATTGACGAAATATTTCTATGGTGAGTGAAAGATAAAATTTCTCAGCATCATAAAGAAAAACGATTTTTACCCGTTCCGCAATTGAATAAACCAGGTTTCGATTGAAAATTTACTACAAGCGGCACGAAAAGATATTCGTACAATAAACAGGATTCGACGGTTTACTGTGTAGAACAACATTCATAAATACTGATAAAAGATATCTAATTTTTTAATTTAACATTATTATTAATGATTTGATAAGAATGTGTGTCAAGAACGTGAATATTGCTGCTACGATCGCATGGAAAATAACAGACAACATTTCGAACGCCTGTTATAAAAAATTGTTAATATTGAGAGGTAAATTTTACGTTTTCATTTAATTACAATAGAATTTTGAATGTATTATTAGTTTTATTACTTATCTCTTATTGATAATCGTTTAATTCTACGCCTAGGTGTTACTCATGTATTTTGCAATTTAGACATTGTCAGGTACATATAGGGGAGGAATTCCAGAAACTTTAGGGTTATTGACAAGCTTGTTGAAAATACTATTCGAAGATATGTTGCACCAATGCCTGAGCTATTAAAAAAATGGCTTAGGATGGCTGTTGTTTACTTGATAAAAGGTGGCAAGTTCATCATACCCTCTAATATCTTCCCCAACAATATCATGATACATGTATTTTTGGATTTTTCCATTGCCGGTATAATGTTCAAGACATTGGCAATTTATAACTTTAAGAAACCCACTCTGTATGTATTAGGTTAAGTTATGGTAGATATCACGAATCTTACACATTTGCAATTTTCTGAGTTCAGGCAGCATGACACACAACAAAATATTACCAGGCAGTGGTGTCCGTTGTGGTTTTATGAGTGAAATCTGAAACAGTCACAAGTGTCTATCAAGCCACTCAGACAAACTTGTTACATCATGACTTAAGCTGAATCACCTTAGACTCTTTTAAATTTTGACGTCCACTGCTGTCACAATAGCAGCAATCTAACATTCCTTATGATTTTTGTAACACATGAGGGGCAAATTAAGTAGAACTGAGGTTAATCTTGAACAGGTAGATGCAGATATCTGAAGCATTTTGGTGTAAATACTAGAGGTATTTGGAGTTTTTTTTTAGGAATTTTGAAGTACTGAAAAGATGCACATTTTGAGATGTTTTTAAGATACTTTCAAGGTATTTTGGTGCACAATAACTCATCAGAGGTCTGGTCCTCAAACTGTGAGACACATTTTCTATTTACCATATTTAGATCTATTTGATCGATACTAATACTAAAACAACTAGAACAAACATTAATATTATAATGTTAAATAGTGCAGTAACAACTGATTGATTTGCATGTAATTTAATCTCACTTACCATGGACATCCACCTTCCATCTCCAACAACATCTTGAGCGGGTGTTGGAATTATGCAGGGATTCATTTCTCAAATGGATGAACAAATAGCCTGCAATGTAAAAATATGTATACCATGATGAGTTTATTATTGTATATTATTAATTCCATAGGAGCAGCAGCGATTCTTATGACAATAAATCTTACAGGGCAGTTTAAGAGCCCTCAATCAGGTGACATTCACTTTAAGTAATCCCAGTATTTTAAACTCCTGGTAACTTAGCAAGATAATTTACTTTGCAACTGAGAAACTGGCTAATGCTCCGCTCAGATTTCCTTGTTTCCATGGAAATTATCTAGCTCTTCAAGTTACCAAGAGTTTGAAAAACAGTGTCTTAAATTTTTTTTTTCATTAAAAAATAATATTTACTTGAAAAACCGTAAACCTGGCAATCGAGAACTACTAGAAGTATTGAGTCTAATCTAGTATAGATCTGAATATTTTCTATACATCAATAATTCCTCACCTTTGATTTTACTCTTCACAAAACCTTACTTCTCTCTTCAAAAAACGTTTAAATTTTTTTTAGCGTTTTTGTTTTGTTTCTTCGCTTCAACTCTGCAGCGTTGCCGTTAGCACGTTAAAGCAAGGACTAAAGTTGTTTTTTTAGAACCACATGAAACCACATCCAATCAACAAGGTCATGGTTCCATTCCATTAAAACGCGGAATTTTGAAAATGACACATTGAGTTAACTGTTTAATTTTGCTCTAAAGTGGTTTAAACACTTGGTGCTTTTGAAAACGGTTAAAAAAACAGTCTTATATGATGTCATAACTTCACATAAAAATACCATATTTTAAACCATGTCAAACCGTATCGTAAGAAAACACAGCTCCACGTGAACTTAAGTATCCTGTGTCTTTGTTTAGTGTATAGAATAAGATAAAGATATCAGGTTCAGTCGCTAACCCTCTTGACATAATTATTAGCAGTGTTGTCACCTTGCGAACGATTAATTAACATTTACGAGTTACTAGGTTTATATGGAGACAACGAATCGTTTTTATACTTTTTTGACTAGCAGTTATCGATGTTTATGGCATATTGAAGATGGATCCAGCTATAGTTTATTTAGTCATGACAATTTTAGGTGCAGCATACATTTTCTGATTCAGATAGTATGAATCCGTGTAAAATTGATTGATAATTTTCTATGCGCAAGGTATATTAAGGGAAATTTTCATAGATTAAATACTACGTATTCGCGACATCTTGGTAGAATTTCTAACTTCTAGACATTGACTGAAATTCTTGGAACGACCAGGTCCGAAATTCACACCCGCATCGTCCAGCTCCAATTGGAATAAATTGGTGTCTCAATCTGTCATTGTGGTTTAAATGGTTCTTCAATAATGAAATATAAACCAGGTGGTTAATGAAATTTTCTCCAATAATATCTTGAACAAATTGTATTAATATAAAGTATAAAACAAAAATCGACATAGAAAACTCAATAAATTAATTAAATAGTTATACTCCCTGCATGTGGTTGGCGCGGAGATTACAATTTACTAATTATTATCTGATACAACTGCCCACTTACTAAACAAATTACATTCTAAATTACAGTTTTCACATATTTCATTTAGCCAGATAATTTACACAGAAACAAGCAGAACATTATTCAATTTTTCTATTTCCATAGAAATTGTCTTGCTGGCAAAATTACCAGGAGCTTGAAACACCAGGCCTAAAGATCACATTTACTAACACAAATTCAGTCATAGGCAAGTACCTGTTTATGGTAAAACAAGATATACCCCTCAGAAGCTAATACATCTTTTAAATTAACACAGGTAATAATCTCGTCATTACACTTATACCAATAGTCATAGTGTTGGCGCACAAACGCTATATAGTGACCCTCATTTGCAGAATTCCCTGAATGGTTTATAACTGCAAATAGGGAGTATCTATTATCTGAGGGAAAAGGCCCAGCATTGCCTCTTTTACTCATAAAAGGGCTCATGTCTATCATATCGGGAAAAGAAATGGCAGTGGCAATTTTAATATCTGCATTTGAGTTTGAAAATCTCTTTAAGTGGAAAGTAGCAACTATAGGGAGCGTTTTTATGGTCAGTTGTTTGGTGCTCTCTTGCTTGGAACCACAATTCTCACACATGATTTTTTCCCTACCTAAATGTTCTGCTTTGGTGAAACTCTCCAAGCAATCCATTAAAGAGCAAGGAGAACGTCCTCCTTCAGTCACAGAACCAAGGTCTAGAGCAAAGTCCCATGTAGGATCTGTAGTTGTAGAGACTCCCTTACAATTTTGACAAACAACATCGCTTTGCAGCCCTCCAGTGAATATTTGATGAATAATACAAGGGCATTTGCTAGTGTTATTGTGGTTTTGCTGTGACATAGACTCTGAGTAATGTTTGTGCAACAAATCTAATGCAGCCATAAAAAACTCATGTGCATCATGCTGTTTATGTCCACACAAATGAGGAGCTTGAGTCCATGTCAAATGCAACAAGTCATGAAGTGCTAAAGGTGCCTTTTCTCCATTATAAAATTCTTGAAATAGTTTAGAAACTGCACATACTAGACAAGCACCATGCACCCACTTGCAATAATGGTGTTCAGTTAGGAAATAATCCCGTAGTAAGGGGGTATGCATGAGGGCCTGCACAATGCAATTCATGAAACAAGTTGATCCTAAATTAATCAAACCTCTCAGTCCTATAGAAGTCTCAGGTGTAATGCACACCTTTTTAGTCCTGCTTGTCAACAGCTGCCTCTCTTCATCTGTAGGATCCCAAGAAATGCATTCAAACAGCCATTTCTTAAAAGTATGGCACTGCATTCTGTTCTTAAATGCAATACTATCAAAATCAGCATCATAGATATAATCCCCACAACCAGAACAATGTAGTTGTCCATAGTGGATTTCCAGTGATAAATGATGCTCCTTCTGTTTCATGTGATCTCGAATGTGTTCAATACACCCAAAGAAAACACAGTCTAAACACACATGAATGAAGGGTCCCCGGCTTTTGCAAGTGTGACAATAGGCATTGCACAAACGCATTTGCTTGTACATGGAATTGGTGCTCACCACAAATACTGAATGGATGAATTCCAAGTTTTGCATGTTAGACATTTCTTCTTTGAATGTTTGGAAATGTTCACAGCCCTTAGCTGCCATTGGGCGGTTGTCTCTTGATTAGTGCGATTCTAAGATAAATGTGATGCCAGCGCTAAATTCTACTTTAAATCCAATTTTTTCGAGTTTATTTTTTATTTAGTTTAGCTCTATGTAGACTTAAACATGAGAATATAAAAAACAATAATAACAAAGCAGTTCGGCTACTGACATATATATAGAAGTACGGCAACAATGGAAGGGTTAATGGAATTACGTGAAATATTTGTCTATCTTTGTCTATCTCTTTTACTTTATCGAGCAAATTAAAAAAAAAACTACTTTTTAGTTTTTAGTAAAGGTTGCAACGTAGCATATGTCATGTCAAATATTTATTTGTACTTTGTTTGTTTACATTCTGGTTTGTTGTAATTGTAGATATTCCCGCTATATTATTCAGGATATTTTAGATTAAAAGAATTAAAAATATTTGAAAATACACAGCACAATCAGTACTTTTACAGTCATTCCTGTCAGAAAATCCTCAACACCCTCAAATGTTTAGAATTATAACCACTATAGGACTCAATTAATTATTTTATCATGAACTTATCCATTTGGTGGCTATTTACCTGTTTTGTGCGCCCCTTTATCAAGTGGTTTTTGCGTAAAACCACGGGCCTTTGCGAGTTGCAGCGCATCTGCTATGGTAAGATTAGTGGAGCCCCACGAGTCAAAGGTGTTGAGCAATCATTGAATCTCTCCCGAACCAGACAAATTCAGCAGCTAGTTAGTCAGTTGAATGATACTGCAGATAATAGAATGTTTATACAGAATGAAAGAGAAGTTTTAAAAGGTTTATTTTTGCGATATTTTATTTGATAAATAAAGTTACATTTTGATGTATTTTTTAGGTACAATAAGCACAGTTCTGTTGGTGAAAAAAATTAATCCTAAAATCCATCATCAGTTTCTTACTTCATTTGGAAAATGTGTAGAGCAGATATGGGGCTATCGTCAGTTGGTGGCAGAAGTAGAGCAGCTTAGACAAATTGCCTTTGACAGTGATGATTTTGAGCATGAGAGAAAGTTGTATGATTTGTGGGAAAATTTAATGCCACATGAAACACTTGAGGGTGAGATTTGTATTAGGTGAAACCATCATAAATTAATTTAATATTAGGAAGAATCAGCAAACAGTGGCAAGACATAGGTTTCCAAGGAGAAGACCCTAAAACAGATTTCCGAGGAATGGGAATGCTGGGTCTTGAAAACCTGCTTTTCTTTTCCACAGAATATCGTGCCCCAGCCCAACATGTTTTATCCCACTCTATGCATCCAATTAATGGATATTGCTTTGCAATAGTTGGCATTAATTTGACCTCAATGGCGTGGATGTTACTACGAGATGGAAGTGCAAAAACCTATTTTTACAACATATCCAGAAGTGTTCCCACCATAAGATTGTTTCACTCTTTTTATAGCTATTTATTTTACGAATTTGATAGATTTTGGTTGGAATCCAAACCTAAGAATATAATGGAATTTTCTAGTGTTAAAGAGAGGTTTGAAAAGAAAATCCGAGTGCTCTTAGAGAATCCATGCATGCAGTTTAAAATTGCCTTGAAGGTGGACAATGTCTAAGCCTGTGGAGGAAAAACTAGTCAATGCTTAGTTTTGTTAAGCACATTGTTCCTTTAAATGTTTTTGACAGTATTTATTTCATTTCTGTAATGTGTAATGTAGACCTGGAGTATGTATACTGGAAGTATTCAAGCTCAAAATAGTTAAATGTATGTTTGTTGTGAGAATTTTTTGGAGTGTAATGTATATTTTTTTATTAAGGAAAGAAAGCCTCCTTTATTCTACCCATCTTATGATAAGTTCGTAAAAGAAAATTTTAAAGTTATGAAATATATTGAAAATGGTGGATCCGCCAGGTCGTTGAAAGTTCTCGGGGTTGCCATATTTGCAGGTCCACCAATGCAGCTATATATATTTTTTAAAATGGGATTGTCAATGTGACTGACAGATCATGAATAATCAATCATATCTTGTGGTTTTTTAAATGTTTTATTTCTCGAGTTTTGCAGTATTTTCAAATATGTTTAGTAATTGCAACTCCTAAAGAAAATATGATTCGTTATAAATAAGTATAAATTTCTTTTCAATACAAATTACTAGACCACATAAAAAAAAAACTGGCAGGAACTGTGACGTGGAGCATAGAAATAAGGTTATACTTACCTTAAAAAACAATAAAAACATTCCATAAATTAGGATTAATTTCTCATATTCCTTGAATTTAGGACTTTAAAAACCATGTTCGAGGTAACAGATACTCAAAGTAAGTGAAGTATATTAAAATTAATACAATCAATCAGTTAACACATTTTTTTTGGTCTCTTGGTCTCATATCAATAAAAAAAAAATGGTCATGATGCTGATGAAAACTACAATTTTTGACCTGTAATTAGTTTATGAAAAGTTTTTCTAAAACATATAATGATTTTTTATTTCAGAAATAGGTGTGGGTCTTGCAGGATTTGGAATGTTCTTCCTTTTCTTAGGAATGTTAATGTTATTTGACAAAAGTTTATTGGCTTTGGGAAATGTAAGTATTAACTCAAATGATGCACTAGAAAAACTGACAAAATGTAAAATTTTCACCAGATCCTTTTTATTGCTGGATTGGCAGCAGTTATTGGCAGAGAAAGAACCTTTAGGTTTTTTTTCCAAAGACATAAAATCAGAGGCAGTATAGCTTTTTTTGGCGGAATTATAATTGTCTTATTGGGATGGCCTTTAGTTGGAATGATTTTTGAGGGATATGGGTTCTTTTTGTTGTTTAGGTAGGTCAAATTCAGAACCAAAATTATCCTGTCTAAAAAAAATGTTTGCAGTGGTTTTTTCCCAGTAGCGATAAATTTCCTGAGACGAGTGCCAATATTAGGAACAATCTTGAATATGCCTGGTATTAGTAAGGTAAAAATCTGAAAATGAATCCTTAATTTGAGTCAAATGACTATAGGAAAGTAGCAATTACTGTACAGTCATTTGACTTGAATCAAAATAAATCTCATTTCAAATATATTTTGAATTATCTTTTCCAATGTTTCAGATAGTTGATAGATTGGCAGTAGACCCCCAGCGGACGCGAGTCTAGCCCAAAATACTAAGAAATAACTACTGTATAGATGTAACCAGGATATGGATGTTGTGTACAGAGGTGTTGTGTATTTATTTCTTTTGTAAAATCGATGCAAAAAATTTGTCAATTTATAAGAATTTTCGATTTGTAAATATATTTTTTGAGTGTATTAAATGGAACAGTACAAATTAAACGTTTTTCCGGAAGAAAATTTAGATTTTATCATTATAAAGTTAATAAAATTGTTGGAATGTAGTCAAGTATGGCAACCGCGCCCTTCTTGAACTATGGTTCAAGCTCCCGCCGTAACGGCGCCACCATTACTGCATTCTTTTCTTCCGCTGTTCTTGTGTTTCTGCTTCTCTCATTTGACGTTTGCGTGTTGCGAGCGCTGCAGAGAGCAGAGTTTCGTCTCGTCGGTTTTGTTGCAGGCCTGTGCCTGTGTTCGTCCCGTGTTTGTTTTGTGTTAAACCCGTGTAAACATAAAATTCGTTGATAATAATGGCAACAGAAGCGGAAAATAACGCGCCCGCCGTCGAAACCAAAGAGATCAAGGAAGAAAAGGAAACTCCTAAAGCGGAGGAAGCCAAAAAGGACGAAGCCGGGGCGGGCGATGCCCCCAAAGAGAAAGAAAAGGAACCCGCTCCTCCCAAGGTTTCCGTGCACAAGGCCAATTTCGAGAAGGATATTGTGTATTTATATCAATTTTCGCGTACCCCCTTATTGCCATCCATCAGCCCGTATTGCCTTAAAGTCGAAACTTGGCTGAGACTGGCCGGGATCAAGTATGAGGTAAGTTTAATTTTTTACTTCCACTAAATGTGGCATTATTTATGTATTGAAAAATGCACCCGGGAATTAAATTAAGAGCGGATTTCATTGATCAGAGGGTTGAAAAGACTGGCTGGTTCAATAAACCACGCGTCAATACTTTGGTGAATAGTAGTGGCCTTAATGATCAGCGGCCATGTTTTGTTTCCACAAAGGGAGTGTGTGTATCGAGACGGCAGTAGGTTTGACAGATTTTAAGTTGGGTGAATAATTCAAATTTGTTTCTTCTCTTTGTTTATCGAGCGATTTTAGAAAGAGCTCGATGATTTTCTTAGCCCGGGGTAGTTAGGGTCAAGTGAAATTAAAAAAATTAATTTTCTATGTTTTCACGGAGTATCCAGCGCAACTTTAGCTCACATTGAATATATCATTTTAATAGGATTGAAACGGGTTTGGATCCCAACTTTCTTTCATTATCGAAGGATTGAACTTACAGACAATTTCAGTATTTCGTATAAACGCGCTACGATACTTAATTGATATTTAAGTTTTAAAATTGCACGACCAATTTTCCTTATAAATATTCCTGATGTCATAGTACGACCCGGTGCACTCCAACTACCACCAAAAGAATCTGACGGCGGAGACCTTTAGGACGTAGAAACATACATACAATTTTTCCCTACCAAAAGAAATACAGGAACAAAGTACTCTTATTTAGTACTCTGAATTGTATTTGATTGGAATTTTTTTAGGTATACTGTTATTAACATAGAGTATAAGCCTTTATATGCCTGGAAGAACCTATATATATTTTTTTCAATTGAGTTTTTGACCTAAAGTTTGGAAGTATACATGGTCTTATGCATTTAACCTTCTCGTAACATACAGCATTTATGTAATAAAATAAATTAAAGACATCTCAGTGATTTCCCCAAGAATATATATATATATATATATTCCCTTGAAACTGTAGATTTTTCAGTCCAGTAGTGTTGACATTTTGTCTTGACATGTATTCCTCAGAGTAGTCCTTTTGATTATTTCTATTTTTGGATTATTTACCACATTAATCACCAAGCGACTCCGAAATCATTTCTGTAACATGCCAAAACATCTCAAGCTTAACTATCAAAATGTTGTCACAGGTTAGTTTTAAAACAACCTTTATTGTTCATTATCTACTATTGGGCAACCCACGCCTGTAGCGTGTGTTTGACTCTCGGTTTTACTGCAAGATTATACAATTTTGTTGTTTCGTATAATCATACAGGAGGTCGTTCACCTTATGTTATTCGGCCAACCGACTTCGAGTGAAAACCTGTCTACTCCAAGATAGTTTCTATCCATGATCCTGCTGCAAGCAAATAATGGCTCTATTTAGGACTCCCATAACCCTTTTTCAGAAAGTTATCGATTAGATAAGGGCAGTTCTTCAACGACGTGTTTGGTATCCTCGGGTGTCGGGTTGTTTGTTCACAAAGTGACGTCATGGTACAAAAATTTAGAACCATTCTTAATGTCTTGTCACCGTTGAAATGGGGTCTAGGATTGGGTAGGATTCTTGGTTTCTGTGGACATTAGCTCGACTTGCAGCCCAATGTTAAAGTTAACAACAGCGCGTTAATAATTCGGCCCCTATAGGCCGCTTCTTCAATCTCCTGATTAGGGTGCCACTCGGGAATGCTCAAGCGCTAGGGAGCAGTTAACGGGCAGATGATGAAACGTTTTTCAAACTGAAGTTAAGCTTAACCAACAGCAGAAATTTAGAACATCTTTATGACAGTCAAAATATGAGTGTGTTCTTAACATCATGATAGTTCTTACACAATAAGTTGTGGCTGTGACAATTAACTTGGTTAAAGTTAGCAGCACGTTGATATTTTGTCCTGAGACACCTCAGGCAGACTTCACATGGAGCTTGGCATTGCATTAAGAAGTTGTGGCTGCTAAGTAACTGGCACTTAGTAAGGAGTTTTAGGTTACTGTTACCACTGTTATATTTAAATCTGTAGTAACCGAGTTCGGATGATGATAGATTTAAAACAAGTAATTTTCCGAAGAAGCCTGTATAGAATAAGAGCAACGTCCAATTTCCTGCTGTATGCTTCCATTAACAAACCATTATCTTGCCGAGTAGCCAGTCCGATTCTTCACGGCCTTAGCCCAACTTCTGGTAGATTATACACCATCATCACCATTTTCGTGCAGATACTGCCAAGTTCATTGGCAAATTGTATTCGCACCGAACCGGATAACCTTCATGAGGTTAATGCTCCTTCAACTATTTGATCTGGTCAAGTTGCATATGTAGATGATGAATTTCAGTCTGCAGAAATAGACTACGGCCGTTTGTGGATCCGTCGCGTGTAGCATCGTGGAAAACTTTTTTCTGATGGTGAGGGCGACTCAACGGCCATGGAGACACAAGTGTGTTCTTAAGAGCCGGTTGTCGAAAACGGATTAATGCAAGAGTTTTTGAATATTAATAGTAGCAAGTCAAGGACGCTATTCCAGATGCGTGGGAATTTGCGGGTGACAGCGAATTGTTAAGCAATTTGTTTGACAACGGCGATGAAATAAATATATAATACAATGAGGAGAATTCCACAACGCTTTTTCATTTGTTATTCCGATTTTGCATGTGCTAATGAGCGATAAATAATGCAGGAACATTAAGTATTTAAGTTACAAACGAATGCATTAAGCATTTGTTTGTTAATGGTTTTGAATTTCTGCATTGCACAGAATTTCACATTGGATTATGCGAAGCCTCCTCCCTCGAGCAAGTCCCTCACTCGACTCCAACGCCTTCAGAACTGCGAAGCTGAACTGTCCTAACGTTTTCTCCGATGTTTTATGCATGGTTTGCCGCTTAAAAAAAAAACTCGAACTGTGTCCCTTCTCATTGTAGCATTTCGTATGTTTGTCATTTCGCTATTTCCTTTCAGCGGGTTTCAGGTTTGATTTAAAGTGGTGCTATCGCGTTACATCATAAAGGAATTGCACATCACGTTCACCGAGTTTAATTTCAACGTTAATCGTACTTGGCTGACAGGAACTGTGCCTTAACAGCTCCCATCAATGCCAATTAGATTTTATTACTACTGCGGATTTGTGTAGTACTGGAGCCCGAAAAACTATGTTTCGGCTTAACGAACCAATTCGGTCGGATTTTGTCACACTATCCGGAGCAGTTTATTTTACAATGGCCCAAGGTGCGTTTCGGGGTGTTGGGGGTTTATTGTCGGGGAGCACGCACGGCGTACACGCACCCTTAGTAATATTAGGAATCCCTTTGTCGCCACCTAAATTATTGCAGTGTGTTTCTGGGCCTTCCCGGCTCAGTTTTAGTCTGGAATTTCGACGCCCATTATCGCGGAGTCGTATGGTAATGCGGAAGTCGGTGCCTACTCCCGGCTTCCGCTGGCAAAACGCTGGTGAAATAAGTTATTTTCACGTATATTTCTCCGGTTTGGAATAATAATACGTGCTCGACGAGAGTCGTTTACATCACGCCGGTATCTGTGCCATAAACCTCAATTGAAGCCATCTCTTTTAATCAGAATTAATAAAAAGTTGACACACAGTACACATACTCCACATTCAGTCTCCTATTAGATTGTGAAATCTACATTTCAGGGTTTAATGAACGCTTCTGGTGAATTACTATTATTATGTCAAGGGGGTCATTCAACTTTCTTTTTAAATGTTGCTCTATGGGATCCGTCTGCGGCGATAATTACGTTCGTTTTTAATTGTTGCATATTGCCAGAGAGAATCCTCCACAGTCCCATTCGGAAAACTCGAACATTATCAGCCTCGCTTCCGGTCCTGAGCGGTTTGATAAGTAATAAGCTTCGAATGTACCAAGTGTCTTAAAATTCTTATCACCGCGCCTGTTTACCCGAACCGGGCCCGTTTACATCCAATCTGCACCGGAATGTCGTTATTATAAATATTTATCCGTTTGTATATTTTCGGTGCTTTTGAAACCTTCTGGAACGCGCAGGGTATTTTAAACAAATGTATCAAAATCGAGACATTCTCGTGACCAATTATACGCCGAGATTTACGCCCGTTGATATGTAATAATAAAGAGCTAGGGCTGCCGCGAGGCTGCGTTACGCTATTTCAAGAAGCTGTAACCAGAAACTTTTACGGCCCTACTTAAATCGACGAAATGGCGCATAAAATATCGGAGCTGGAAACTAAATATTCCAGTACGCACGCTCGTATAATTTTATGGTCAAAAATGCCTGCGGCGGCCTCACTTTTTCGCACATGTGTCGTAAACAATGCATGACGAAGGCTGAACGTTCCATATTGCATATTTGCATCACGTCCCATTAATTCACTTAACAGAGTTTCGTATCCAGTGCCTATTTGTGGATGCGGAAGCCTTGGATACCGCCGCGGAGCGATATCGTGGGCAGCAGATACTTTTCCAGCAACAAAAATGAAAACCCCAAAAATTTGGATCCGCGGCATGGTCAATGCGCGACACACAGTGGCGGAAACGGTAAAAGTAGGGGCACAATTTTCGAGCAAGAACCGGCCAGCAAATGGGAAATGTAAATTATCGAAATTGCTGGATCTTAAAATAGCGTAATGTGTCCACGATTTAACGTATGCTGAGCGCTGTGAGGGTCCTTTGTAATTGGAAAAAAATTGATTTTTAAGCACGCCAAAATCAATGACGCGCGGGACTCAGATGTGAGATATCACCATCATCATCATCATTATTATTATTTTTTTTATTATTATTATTGATGGAAGGAAATTGACAAATAGTGGAAACAGACATCTGACATTTCCCTCGATTTTTCCACACGCGTCGGTCAGAGTTCCACAGGCCGAGTGCCAATTTGCTTCCCCCGGCGATGTTCAACGTTTACGGGGGGTCTCTCCGCCACTGTCCGCAACTCTGAATTTGACGAACATATCCGCATCGAAGAGTGACGTCAAAATTACGTGTGTTCGCGATGTCGTCACCAGTCCGCCCGAATCGTCTTGAGTCCGCGAAATCTGACAATCAGGCTCTGCATCTCCTGCATACTTTAACCCACATCTCGGTCGCCTCTATCATTGAAATATTTAAACATTTCCTCCGCAATAAACAACACATCGTGTCTTCGCGCTCCATAGCGACTTGCAAATTACGTTAAAAGCCGACACGCACCTACGCCTATCAATTACACTTCTGCAATTGGCAACATTCCGAGGGACGTATTTGGTCTTGGCATTATACATAAATGTGCAGTCGCAATCCTTTTATTTAAATAATTTAAATCGCTTTGTTATGCTGCGTTGGTCACGGCTTGATTATGCGAATTGCCGGTAGTCCGCCGGAGCGATGGAAAATTGTTCTGTCGGGATGGTCCCGAAATTTCGACCATCGTAATTGTGTCAATTCGAGGTAAATATTTGATTTTCAGAATATTTTTGCGCGAATAAAAAATACAATTTTATTGGTCTGGGAGACCTTGGAGGCGATTATTTCCAGTATTAAAATAAACCGTTTTGTTTGAAAAATAGCGGTGCTTAATGGCTGTTTATTCTCTTTAAAGAAATCAGACCACTATTGTGAATATTTCACTAGGTATTTTCGCGTGGCAAAAGCTGAACAAACGGTTATGCTAATTGCCGGGTATTGTTTAACAAAGGGGCGACAAAGTACTACGCTTTTTAGGGGGACCGTTCTAACACCTCGCGGTTTCATGGGAAATCGCGTTTTTTCGCACAAAAATTAAAAGCCGCATTCATCTTTAGCCCCTTCCAGTTTTTACACGTGTTTGATGACAATAAATCTCCGAATAACAATAGTTTTTATAGTCCAACAATTATTAGAAAGAACCACGGCGTTATTAATATCCCGCATGTGAATAATGCTTTCTCTCCGCTTTCTATTACACAAAACCCACATCGTAGTACTAATTGCCGTCATGTAAGCAATAACCATTATTAATATGTACTCAAAACGCCGTTTATACACATTTTAAACCAATTTTACACCCATATTAAGAACGAAATTAAAAGCCACTTTTGTCAAAAACGCTCAAGGACGTTTTTGACAATGAGGGCCTCATCAAGCTTCGAGATTGCATTTTTTTTTTCCTTTAAGGAATGAGACGCAATACAGTACGTGCATCAACCGAGTCACATAACTTGTCCTAGAATGCATACAAAATGAGTGTGCCATTTTACACTTGTTTATTTGATTTTAATTACAAAATGACTCATTGCATCAACATGTCTTTAATACAGTGTAAATAGGTGTTGCATTATTTTTCTTTTGATATTGCCGTTTCGTGGAACTTCCATCATCGGAAGTCGTGGATACCATTTAACCCGGCTTTACGTACACAAATATCGATTTTTGGTACGTTAATGGTACGGAACACAATTGAACCAACAAGGAAATCCCCGCCTATGTATTTCAAATAAAGGAAAGCTTATATTATATCCCTTCTTTGTGCTCTGCAGGAACGGCGCAAAATCAATAAAATTCTGTAATAGAATTTATTTATAAGCTCAAAGTCATGAATTATTGCCCTTTTTGTGATTATTTATTTATTTATTTTTTTTTTACATTTAAATCATCCTTGAGTTAATCGCCATATATTTAATTTCCCAATTAAGAACAAACTACATACATAATCAGTTTAGCTAATAAATAAGATACACAATGGCGTTCATTGTAGAGTGAGTGCACCCAGCTCTGCGATGTCAAGGTTTAGATAAACTCGTTATTCATAATAAAAACATTTTAATTATCAGCCCGTTGTGGCGATTCAATATAATTTACTAGAAATTGTGCACTCTCGACGATCAACATGATTATGTGAATCAGCAATGTAAATTGAGGAATCTGCGTGTGCGTCCTCTTGGTATTAGTCATCACAAATGGCAGATTTTTTTCTGAGTTTCGTTGACCTCTCGTAGCGTCAGCAACGTGTACTATCGAATGAGACGAACTAGAACTAGGCACGTGCACGCGCCTCAGCTACGGCTCCCGAACGTTCAATCACGGAGTCGATTTCAGTTTAAAAAAAACCGCTCCCGGAGCGTTTTGAGTACTTCCGCTTTTGTGACGGGAAGCTTTTCCACAGGCCGGATGTAACCGGTCGCTGTCAAAGCCTCGGTCCGGCTGGTTTGTACCCCAAGTCGGCGAAACAGCCGGTGCAGATCGAGATCAGGGCGCTCCTGGGGATCACTCCAGCATGATACGGAGACTTATCGATTTGTTCCTCTACTTCCCGGCCGAAGTTCTAATACTCCCCTACAGTAGAGCTATCCGGAAAATCGATGCTGGTGTTTCAACGGGAACCTAACCAAACCAATCTTAATGTTAAAACTGTTTGAAATGTGGTTCCTCAAGAGCCCCTGCACTGTTCCCCGATTGTCGTGAATCAAATAGCGTAATTAAATGGGATTTACGTTGAGAAAGAATGCACTTTCGTGCTAGATATAATTATAGGATTGTTGCCATCCAAAAGGGTGTAGAAGGGAGGGCGATTGTGGGATGAACTCCATAAGGTACTAAACAAATGTAGAGGTTCTCGGGGCCATACGGAAGTTGAAGCATGTGCTCGTGGGTGGCATCAACTCAAATTTGCTACTTTTTAATCGAATGGATAAATGTGCCCTTCGCCATATCATCACAAATACCAGTTTCATCCAGCCTCGCAATTTTCTTCTGTGAGCTGTCCGGATAATGAGTCAACGTAAGTTTCATCAATGAATCAGAACCATTCAGGACTTCCCGAGGGCCAGAGATTGGAAATAAATAACCTGGAGATACATAAACTCCCCCTTTCTTTGAGAAAGTGGTCCACTGTGTCTTGGGGGCAGAGGCTTATTAGGTTGCCTTGGCAACGGCTCCGTTTAAGCCAAGGGTTGTCACTCCTTGCCAAAGTAAATTAGCCCTTTTGTAGGTTTCTAGGTTTATCGCAATTGGCACTAATGCATATCTCATTTTACCTGATCAAATAAATTATTTCTAATTGTCTGCGTTTATTAAAAAGGCTGAATTCGAACCGAATCCGCGAATCAAATGTTCCTTTGTTCCCTTCAGCGTAAGTCCGATTATTTACGGCTTTGGATGTTATTTCAAATCTGCTCTTTGAAGATTATATTTTCGGGTTTGTGTAGCAACTTCTGTAGCTAGGGGTGCTTTGAAAATTCAGTCAATAAATTAATCAGTTAACAGGGTTGCGTGTCACGTGGAGCTAATGACTTTCTTTCCTTGCGTGATTTATTAATATTTATCATAGTACAACCTCAACTATGAGAGAAAGTAAATAAAATTCCCAAAGTGATCGCCTCATAAGCTTCATGGTGTGAGTCATTCATTCTTCTAAAAATAACACCGTTTTATCTTCAATTTCGCCCATCTTATTCTGATAAGTAAGTAGTTATCATGCAGCATCTTTCATTAACTGAATTCATAGTTATTAAAGGTTATTGAGTTGAGCGCTCGTTCTTGACGGAAATTGCCACTCCAGAAGTGAGTCAAGGGAAGAGTAAACAACCTTTAGGGGGCAGTTAACTCAAAGAGACACTTCAAGGGCATGAGGCGGAACTAATGAGCGTAGGTGTAACGAGCACCTCGTTAAACGGCGTCTATAAAGGGCTAGTGTCCAAGTCTAAGGGTGTTCTCTTATCTCTGTAAATGGCCCTTATTCAAAGGATAATTTATTCATAACTAGGCATTCAACCCTAAGGGATGTTTGGGTTTAAGAGAGTAGTGGGCTAGCACCATGTACTCATTAGAATACGTTAACCCTCAATTTTCTTCAATAAGGGAAGAGTTGAAAGTGATGCTAATCACTATAGGATTATGGGCGGATAAACCAGATGGTGCCGCATCACCTTGGAGAAATTTCGGAAGTAAAAAATGGCGATATTTGTAGCAATTGACGAATTCGCCTTTGTTACATTCCGCACATAATTGAATTTCCGCCGGTGAAGTTTCCGGGAATCCTTTTCCGTTTAGTCATCCGTAATTCCCAGTGGAACAAAGCGTCCCTGGGCGTCGCCGTCGCCGCATCTGGCGTCGATGCTATCTTTTTACGGCCTAGTCTGAGCATTCGCATTTATAACTTAGAAAAAAAATATCGAACTGGAGTTAATTAATAAGTTTCCATAAGGCCCTTTTCTCCTCGCGTTCAAAATTACAGTTTCTATTGAGCTAGACAAGATCTTAGGTGGTTCCTTTCGATGCCGCAGCTGCATAACAACACAATAGACGGCTTATAGGAAATCGGAGACATCATCTCATAAATTATGTATTGCACCCAGCTGCAACCATATATCCAAAGTGTGGGTTAAGCTTAAATCAATGTTACAACGCGGTCTCAAAATATGTTACATTGCCATTTGCCTCGGAGAGTGTTGTTGGCAGCAAGAGCGACCGACCTAATTTCCGTCCATCTACTTCAGCGTTCTTGTGGCTATTTCCAGAGGATGTTACTTGCGCAGGAATGTCAGTGCCAATTAGGTTCGATTGCGACTTTAATTCTGACCCGAGTTTACCTAAGGCATAAAATCTTAACGTTCTCGAGTCACGTTTCGTCTTCAAGAGCACAATATGGACTATGTTACATATTTGCATGAATAAAATGACCCACTTTCGAACGTTTCATTCATGGATGTTACTACTACAAAGTTGAATCACGTAATCGTAGAATTTTGAATTGAGGACGAGCAGAAGTGAACTATTCCCTCCTTTAGATGGCTTCTGTATTTAATTAATTCACCAGACGTGTGAACGGTCTAGATGGGCGAGACGTCATGAATCCTCGGCTCCAGACGAAACGTACCAGGCTGTTGCACCCTAAAAGCGCATATTATAAAGTGCATCTGCCACGTTGCCAGAGTTCGTCTGGGGAATTCGCAGGTTTATTTGGGACAAACTCTCCCTTATGCCACGTAATCGAAATGACTCATTAAACTTCGCCAATTAGGGTGCGAGTCGTGTGACTTTTGAGGTTTTAAAAGACTAATTAACAAGGAAATAAATTCCCCTTCGACCTGAAACTACAGAATTTTTCAGGTTAAGCTTTCGCTCGGGACATTCGGGTTAAGCTCGTTTTTATATGTAAAAATTCTTCAGGAAACGCACGTTTCCCTCGCGCATTTAAAGGACGTAACACTTCGGGGCCTGCGATTAGATTTTCGTCGCTGACACGTTTACAGTAAACAAACATCTGGTTCGAGCCACTGGAAGGTTCTGGCATATAGAAAAAATCAACATCTTTGCCTCACCCCAATGTTTTAAAATAGCCTTTTTTCGTCTTGCATTAAAACGTTCCCTGATTTTGTTCAAATTCCAATCCGCCACCTTGTCAGGAAACATTTGCGAGTCGTGGCTGTATCAGATTGAGAAATGCATGTTTTCCGCTTCCTCTTAAACATAACATCACTGAAAACAGCATGTTTCTAATTTACTCTTGTAGTAAGCAGAAAATCCCATAGATTATAACTCGCCCAGATAAATAAACGCTTAGTTGGGCTCTTGTTTTCAGAACCGGGCAAAGGATATTTGTTCAGTTGGAGCTCCTCACATGTGTTTGGAATGCACGGGATTTTGTATTAAACTGCAAAACTCAATTAAATATCGCCTGTGTGTGACCCTGCGGGTGCTCTAAGATTTCAAAGTATGCATTATAGGAGATGATGCTCTGTTCAATGAGTGTGTAGTTTCCCAGTAGGGGGACAATTATGGAACTATGTAATACATTAGAAACATGAAATCGCTTTTAATAGGGAACGGTGGTATGTGTTGTGAAAGTGTGACGTGTTTCATGATGCCCCAGTTCAATGTACTCAGTTTTTAGTTTGATTGAAAAAACTTCCTGCGTATAACATATGGCCAGTATCCCTGCTGCAGAGGAACGCCGATGTTCTTTCCGAAGGGATAGCGTGGATGTTGTTTGCCCCAAGAACCGCACCGACTTCCTCTCGTATTTGTTAATTTTACAGTAGCAATTAAATTACCGTTAGCGATTAAAACTAGTTAAGTACGTATTTGTTTCTTCTTTACTAATCATTAAATTCCAGCATGTCGCACTCTCCATGTAGGTTAAAAGCTTTGATTTGACGAGGCAGACTTGCTCAGTGATGCGCTACTGGCAATTTAAAATTGACCCGACTGGAGGATGTTATAAATATTCGTCCAAGTTCAGGGACCGTGACCACTTGAAACCGACATTCTACCATTTTTTTGTCCAATGAAGCAAAGAGCGTTAATAATTTACATGTCATTCTGACTTCGGAAACAGATGTGTTTCCTCGGTATGGACAGTGGGCGTAGGACTCTAGCACCTAACGCCTCATAAAATTTGACATTCGCGAAATTTCTAATATCACTAATTCGTCAAACTCGGACACTGTCTGAAGACGCCTGAAAATGATTGGCGGTTTTAACGTCGATAATTAAAAATAAAAATATTCTCTTTTTAAGTTCAAATATCTTTCACGGTTGAGTTTTCTAGAAAATGGCGCCGCCGCCATCTTTGACTAGGCTGTCATACTTCTGTCACGCTGTTCGCTTGAAGGTCGATGTCTCTGTCCAAGCGCTGCCTGTAAACGGAGTCTTATATTTGGGAGCGAAAATACTTAGTTGATTTTTTGTCATTGAACAACGGCCGCTTGAACTACTAGAAAATGACGATCGGAGAGGTGAAATTTCGTCAAAAAACTCGCTTAAGATGGAATAACATAATATATAATATATTGAAATACATTTGCAGTTACAGGGTACGGCACATTACACGGACACGCAATAAAAGCAATTTGATTGGGTTTGGTGCACATGCACTCGGCTACTGATTCGGTCACGTGACCGGCGACCCTCTGCAAAAGGGACACATATTAACAGGGTGTGATCTGTCATTTTAATACTCCAGCCTTTGTTCGTCTAACTAGCCCATGAATTTTTCCAAATGTCGCTCCCCCGCTCGCGGGGAGCTCGTTCTCGTTGCCACGCCAACGGTCGATCCCTTTTTGTCACCCCCTCCCGACTACACCGCCCGTGCGTGGTGGATGTGAAGCTCGGGCGACGATGCCAACTTCCACGGTATGTTTTCCTGAGTTAAAACAAATTGCATCTGGAACGATTATTATGGAACTATTTCCAGCTCAGACGTAATTAAGAAGTTTTAGGTTGCGCTGAGACATCTCCCATATGTCGAACACATTCGCCTAATCGTTAACCGGTACTTATCGATGTTGAAAGACGAGGATGTTTGCATTACCTGATTGCCGAGGCAGTTAACACAGATTACAAACATCACATTTTTAGTGTTTTCTCCATTAAACCCGTAATAAGGTCGTTATGGTTAAAACACCACTGATTGCGGTTTTTATGGACTTACTCTCGCTACTTATTCCCAATACATTCCTATATTTATTAGCGTGTCTAATGGAAGAGCCCACAGATACATGTCGTTTTTATTGCAGAACGTCGATCACAAGATGAAGTTCAGGTCCAAGAAGGGACTGTTGCCGTTCGTCGAACTGAATGGAGAAGAAATCGCGGACAGTGCCCTCATCATCAAGGAGCTGAGCCAGCAGTTCGGCAAAGATTTGGACTCTGGATTGACCTCAGAGCAGCGAAATTTGTCCCATGCCACCATCAGTATGATTGAGAATCATCTTGCTTGGGTTGTTACGTGGTTAGTATAATTGAAAAATAATTATGCTATATTGAAGCGGCTAAACTATAATATTTGTTGATGCCAATAAAATAAATCTGATTATGATAATGAAAGCTTAATATTTTCGTTATTGCCAATATGGTTATCAACTTAAAAATAATGTTGAAGACTTTCGATTTTGATTTATTTACTTTATTTGAATATTACTACGGGTTGCATGCCCGAAAATAAACATTTCCCACGGTCACACCGCTATCTAGAGTAACGACCCAAATCAAATAAGCATCAACTAAAATTTGAAATTTTATATAGTAAATCCTTTTTATTTTCGACAATCTTCTGTGGTCTTAGAAAAAGGATCACATATAATTTGTACAAAATGATCTATATCCTTTTGATATTATTGCTAGTGTAATATATTTAACTCAATAATTTGTAGACACGATGGTGAAGGCACTTTTAAGTTACATGTGAAATGCGAATTGTGACGTGCCCTGCCATCTAGCAGTAGCGTTTCAAATTGCTGTCTTATTTGGTTTCGATTTGGGTGGGGCGAATTTATTTAATGTTCAGCAATAAAAAGCGAATAAAAATTATGATCGTAAGATATCAAGTTCGCTTTTGCTTTCTTAGAGAGTTCACTTAGTATAGAATTTTGATCTAAAAAACCAAGTTCAATAGGGAGTTGAACTCAATTGGCATTAAGTGGAAGGTATTAAATTTTACACCACAATATCTACTAGATAGAGCGTTTTTCTTTTAACATTTGAATTTATTTCCAGTGTATTATTATTTGAAGTGAAGTTTAATTTCTCCTTCAGGTGGCGTGCAAAGTACCCAGATAGCGTCCTCAAGGGCTACAAAGTGAATCTACAACATGCTCTAGGAAGCAGAATACCCAACGCCCTTTTGAGTTTCTTCTTCAAGTTTGCTTATGCACGAAAGGTAATTTACATCAACTCAAGTGAACACATTTCTTCCAAAACAAAACACTCTGCATGTCAATAATGTGTTCTCATAAAAACATAACTTCAGCCATATTTAAGTACTGGTCTGATCATTAACATTATCTCACACAAGTGTCGTCCATAAATTTCATGTTAAGTTTGTTAATCCCATTAACGCATGTTCCCTTCCAGTGTTTTGTGTTCTTAGAGCCGTTTTAACTGAACATTGACCATTTAGTGGTTTCAGGGAACTAAGAAAGCGAAGGCCCACGGTATTGGTGTGCACACACCCGAAGAGATAGTCCAGTTCGGACAGGACGACCTTAAGGTTTTATCAGACATGTTGGCTGACAAACCTTTCTTTTTTGGAGACGAACCCACCAATGTAAGCAGCAGCTTCAGAACAATTTAATCTGTTTTAATGAGTAATTTTGTAGTTGGACGTGGTGGCGTTTGCTCACTTAGCCCAGATCTACTTCCTCGATAAAGAAGTTGAATGGGCCCTACGTGACTACATGACGGAAACGTGCGCCAACCTCGTCGGCCATGTCAACAGAATGAAGGAGCGCTGTTTCGCCGATTGGGACGATATATGCAGGTGAGTTTTCGTATTTTTCTCCAACGTACAAGACGTGATTTGATTGTTTATGGTGATTGCAGTACGTTGGACTTGAATTCACACTTGCCCAAACCAGTGAAGGAAGACAAGGAGGTGGCTAAAGATGAGAAAGAAGGCGACAAGGAAAAGGAGCCTGAAGAGAAAGATATAGAGAAAGAGAAGGTAGGTAAACTGGCCCAAAGTGTGTATCAGTAGGATATTTCAGTTTAGATTCAGATAAGATAGAAATATCAGATAGAATTAAGAATTAAAAAAGAAAAATGTTAATTTTTATGGAAATTGATAAAGTGCAATTTTTTATTGTGTGTCCAAATGTATTTCCAGAATTAGTCTTTATGATTGTCAATCAAATCAATGTAATAATGGTTGTAATCAAGTTGTATTGCACTAGCTTCTTCTGAGAAAGCTCAGCACGGTCAGTTTCTTCAAGGAACTAGGTACTTAGAAGAAGCTCCAAAGCCCTTCTTTGAACGTCAGTCTACGTTTCGTTCTGTTTTTTTAAACTAAACTAATTAGAAATAGGTAGTTACCATATTATCACCAGTCACCAGTTATCTTTAGCTTAACTTAAAACTATTGGACTGTGAAAACATGATTACGAGATGCTCATGAAATGAAATTTTGAAATTTGCGTTAATAATTCTCGAGATTAATTGAAAAATTCGTATTTGCCTTTTCTAAAAGTGACTTTGAATTATGTAATTTTGCCTATTAAATTATATATTTCATTGCTTTTTTGTATTGTAGGAGGAAGCAAAAGAGAAAGACAAGGCTGCGAACAAGGAGCCAGAAGAAAACAAAGAGAAAGAAGCTGCAAAATAAGTGGTCTTAAAGCAGACACGAACCATTTAAAAATCTCATAAAATCTCATCATCTCTCTGTTTTTTTAGTGTATTTTAACAATGATTGATTTCGCATCTTTTGTTTACTTCAAGTGCAACAATTAGTTCTTAAGTTGATGGATCTATGTTTCACCGCCTCATGATTAATAAAACGTGTCCAAATCGGTTCTTTTATTTAGCGGACGAAGCAAAAATTAGTGTGCCATTAGTACGGTAAAAACCATCTTCATCAAATCACCAGTTTACTTAATCCCACGGATAAAATACTCTTTTCGTACCGGGCAAGACTATTTTAGCTTTTTTATCGAATATAATGGACGGTTTTTAATAAAAACAAAAAAATATATTAACTGCTAGTTGAGCATTACGATTATTATTGTTTGTATAAATATTTTAGCTAGGTTTTTAAATATAAGCATGTACGTCTGGCGAATACGACCTTTACGCGGCTCTGAAATGGTTTTTTGGGCCGCTTGAAGAATGTTTTAATGCTTGCATAGCGATTTTTCCGGGAAACTGCACAGTTTCATCAAAAACTCGCAATTTCCCGTAAAAATCGGCCCGCGGGTTCACATGTTAGTGCAGTCTTAATATATGTACGAAAATATTAATGTATCGTAGCAAGTAATTATTAATAATAGGTAGTGCATTTATATTCATTGATTATATCCATTCCACGCCCTTTTTTCTATTTCAACAATAATAGCATTCTTGGGAGCTTTCAAGGGGTGTAAACAGTAAATCCATCCAGAAAAAACAGAAACGCACATGCAAATAACTTACTATTAAACACCCAAAAATTAACATCAGCAGCAGTTTACGTATATGGTAGTTTTTGTATTTTTTTAAGGCCACCTTAATCTTAAAGCTGTGTGAAATTGTTGGACCGTCTCTGAAATTTACTATACTATTGATATTAATTTCTCGTTGTGGAATTTGGTCCGTCCTCCATGATCTTCTTACAGCCATGTCCAATGTGTTTATCGAATGCGCGTCGCGATACTTGGAAAATCGGACTAAATCGTTCTAGTGGGACTGGTCAGATTGGATACGAGGACTCAATTGAAAAGCTCAATCGAATGACTAGTATGATACTTTTCTTTAGTTTTAATTACAAATAGGTTCGATTTTGAAACTGTGTTGTATGCTAATATGCTATGATATATAATTTAAATAAAGTGAGTTCATATTTTAAGTTTTATTTTGTGTTTCGTTTTTAAAACCTCATTTCCAGATAATTCAAATCACCGTTTTAGTAACATTAAAAGCCGTTAAAGTGTGATATGCTGAATAAGAGGATCGATATTTAGAAATTACGATAGACAGAATAGTCTAAACTTATCAGGGAAAGATTAAGGGACTAGAATTCCCTTTAAGTTGAGCTATACATATTAACTATACATACTTAACGTTTAAAGTTAATACCATCGTCCAGTTCTAACTTTCATCATCAATTCTGCGAGCCCTGTTATTTTCGATTTTATTTAAATTCGAGAAATGGCAACACCGCGTTTTGCTTTTGTTCTCAAATATTTACGTCGTTTTCTGATAGGAACGAAGCTGAAAACATTGTCAAAGTTGCAAAGATCTGCTTGATGATGATGAAAATGTTTCAAACTCTGACACAACGCAAAATCATCAATTTATTATCAATAGAACGTGAGTTTAGAATACCCAGGAATGAGTTCAATCAAGATAAATTCAAAGACATTTTTTGTTTTTTAAGTTGAAACGCCGATAGATCTTTCAAATTTGAATCTGTGCAATTCAAAATCTCCTTTGTCCATCTGTGGCATTGAAAATATTCCGCTGAGAATAACCGTAAGTACAAAAATTCGGTTGAGGAAATAACTGACCCAAACCGCTTGCGCGCCGTTTTCCCGTGATAAAAGTAGAGTAGTCCATAAACGACATTCGCGGCAGCTGTACGCCAACATGGCGGCTATACGCTACACGCACGCCGTGGTCAGTCGCATTCCTCTTTCCCTGAGGACGAGAGGAGAACTCGACTTGGAAGAGGCCAAAAAAGAGCACGAGACCTACGTGCGACTCTTGAGGGAGTTGGGAATTGACGTGATCGAACTGCCACCTGATGAAGCCCTACCGGAGTGTGTTTTTGTTGAGGATTGCGCTGTTGTTTGCAATGGAACGGCCCTCATTTGTAGGCCTGGGACGAGCCATCGAGTCAAAGAAGTAAGGAGAGGCATATTTGGGCCTATAGTTTTCATGTTCCCCTGTGAACAACCCTACTTAGTATACCTGTAGCTACCATAAGGAGTTAAGTACCTACATTGATTTATTAAAACTAATTCAAATGCCCTCTGGCAAAAAAATAAACGAAGACAAACAAGCGATGTATGCTTATCATTTAAATTTGCTGTTTGTCACTGCTATCCGAGGCTATAATGGTGATCTAATAATAGGTTTAATCTTTATTGCTGCGCTAAATTTACAGTTTTCTGCACTGGTTAATTTGCACTCCAGTTAGAGGCTCATTGTGCTGGGCAACCATCGAACGCTCTTGAGGCAGTACCATAAATGGTTTATCTTTGAACTAAGAGGGCAGAGTTTCCTGAACTAACCCGGCAACGGTGTTGTCTTACATTTCATAGCTGTCAAACACACTAAGCCTCTAACTAAAGTCCAAACGTTCCGTTTTGAAGGCAAACGCATATATTAGGAATGCCTGAAATCCAATTTTCCACATGTGTGAATTGACAAAGGAGATCCTGGATACATAAAAAAACATACCTTGGTTTAGGGTCTATTCTCATCTTTCAATTAAGTATCTGGTTAAATTCGTTAAGAGCAACCAGGTCAACTCAACATAAAAATGGCATTCAAGCGATCGTTTTAAATTAAATTAGATTGTTAATTAAAACGGCAATAAAACGAGAGCTAAATAGTGGAATATGTTCATCTGGCTTTTGAATAATTTTCTCTTCCTGTATTATATAATTAATCCTAAACCATCTATAGGTTTGCATAGTAAAACTCAAAACAGAAAGTTACATCATGTAGCTCTGAGGTCAGTGACGGGAGAATTTTTCCAATCTATCGAAGATAGATCGTCGACACTGATTGATTTGGATTTAGTATTAGTGTTTCTATGTTTTTATTTAGTCATAGATGGTTTTTTCATAGGTGGAAACAATAAGAGTGGTTCTCAAAAAGGAGCTAGACATTCCCATAATAGAGATGTCAGACAAAAATGCCAGATTGGACGGAGGTGATGTCCTCTTTACCGGTAATTCAATACTTACAATCTTAAAAAATCAAATACTTAATTTTTTTTTTCAGGCAGGGAGTTCTTTGTTGGAATTTCGAATTTTACAAATGAAGTAGGAGCTAGAGCTGTAGCTGCGGCCTTCCCAGAATACCCTTGCACCCCCATTAAGGTACTCAATCGAAGAGCAATTTGTGTAATTGCAAAATACATCTTCACCTTCAATAGAGCTATTTTTATTACCGCGTTTCATGATGCATTACCAGCAACTTCCTGCCTTTTTTTATTATAGTCAATTTGAATGGTGAATAATGAATGCGATTGTAAGCAAATTTCTTTGTTTAGGTTCCTGGCCAAAAACATCTCAAATCGTATATCTCAATGGGAGGTCCAGATTTGCTGTGCGTGGGCGTAGGTAAAGAGCCCCAGGAAGTGTTGAAACGTATGGAGAGAGAAGCCACATTTAGCTATCAAACGCTTACGTTGCCGGAAGATGAGGCTGCTAATGTTTTATATGTAAATGGGACCCTTGTTCATAGGAGCGCAGAGGAAATTCCCTTATCATTTAAGGTAGAGAATGTATGAAATATTAATTTTTTTAATTTTGATAGTACATGGATAACTGGGAAATGAAAAAAAAATACGTCTAATCTCTAAAGACTTATAACAATGCATAGTCCAAATGTGTCTCAACAATATGTTCTATATGATATATTTATTGAAGTTATATTTGATACATAGATCGATTCAAGGACAGGACATAACTCTTGTATTTCTTGGCAAATCTATCGAGAAGAAATGAAAACTTGGCTATTGCACCGATTGTGTGGTTCCAGGTATTTTTTCATTTAATTTTGCTTAAGTTTCGTATATTTTATCATACATATGTATATTTATCAAAAAGCCCTATTGCCTAATTGGCAGTATCAAAAATTATCAATTAAATTCGTACATAACAATCAGAGGGGTAAAGCAAACCGACGTATATGACAGTTTCAATTTTTATACTTACATTTGTAGTACGCAGATCCGGATTGAAGAGAAGGTTTGTTTCAAATTAATATATTTTTCTATCAACTGCACATCAACCAATTAAAATAGAAATTTGGTTTGTTGCCATGCAGCCAATGGAAAAAGGCTGTGGCTAACACTATTAATGGGCAATTAATAGTACCAAGTTTATTAAACAGTTTCGATTGGTAATTACCATGAGTGATTGACTAGTTCGTTGAAAAAATTTTAAATTGGTAAACTTTCTTTTGAAAGCAATAAGAGCATTGTAGTATTTTTTCGCAGATCTTTGGAGAAAAAATCACTTACCCGACAAGATCAATCAGTTTCGAGCAACTGTCCAAGCTGTCCAGTGGATTGTCTTCTAGTTGCTTACTGGTGCGGAGAGCGAAACACATAAGAAACCTCTAAGAAAAATGCCCTTTGTTGCCAAATTATAGGAGTATCCCTGTCCTACCACCCTATAAGTCTTCAAGTAGGTTTTAATTAAATGAAGTATAGACTCAAAAAAGGATAGTTATTTTAAAGTTGTTGAGCATTAAGAAATGAGTTGTCTGGCCCAATAATCTATTAGAGTGATTCCAAAGTTGAGGGAAGATTCTAGCGATAAATAAGACTTCTTTTTTTATCTTTCTTTTTTGAAACATTCCAGAAATATTAATATCAACAAAAAAACGAAATTTGGAGCGTTAAGCCTTTATTCAAAAAGAAAATACTTATTGATTTTTGCAAAACCGTTTTAGATATATTTAAACGGAATTTTGTAAGCAGTAACAGGGATTGTAAATTAAAAAAAAATAGGTACTCCACTAATGTGTGTACGAACGGGTCAGGAAACATATGTATTTTTTATTGTTTTGGAATTCGTAATAATAAGTCATGGCAATAAGACAACCAATATATGAAGGGAATTAAAGAACAAAAATTATTTTTAAAATTTTATTTGCCGGTAGAAGGATTTTACAAGCTTGGAATCGCCCTAAATGTAACTATTAAGTCTTATCAAGTGATCTGCATTATAATTATAGAAGAAAAATAATTGTTTGTCTATGTAAATAGCGAAAATACAAATTTGACTATTTATGGAAGGTTCAGAGTAGATTTAACCTTGCAGTGAATTGTTTATTATTATTATTTACAACCAAAATTTATGTCTCGAATAACATAGAAAGGAAGTTTGTATTTCAAGCAATAATTTAGAAACAACTAACCAAAAAATTTCATTGAGTTAGAAGCGTGCGTATTTATTATTACAAAAATCCTTGTTTGTGAATTTAACTTATTCGATCCATTTCGTTGCCTTTAGGCGTTATGCAAGTAGTTCCTTATTATACAGTGCGTTTCTTTTTGACGCACATCTTAGTGTTGTACACATTAAATTTCTAAATCAACATTAAACTCTGTTTAATATATTTTCACAAGTCTCTGTGAAAGCAAACATCACCAACAAAAAAGTAATGTTGAACTCTTGCGAGGCAAGCAAGTTGCTTAATGCACTCGCATGTCACTGTGTCTGTGCCACGTTAAAAAAACGCATTGTATTTTTTTTGTAGTTAGCTGAACCTGGACAGTTAACAAATTTTTGTATAATTTGTTTTTTATTATGTGTAAGACGCAAATTTTTATTTTTACATTAACCATTCCATGTAAAGTATTATCTTAGTTGAGCTAATTTTTTATGTTCACTTCTGCATTTTCCATCAATTTTGATACAATAATTGTCGCATTTATCTAGAATACAATTATGTTAAAAATGTTTTAGAATTTAGTTCCAAACACAAAAATGTAGCAGATTTTTTAATGTAAAATAATAAAGTTTAGTATGACAGTTTATAATTTGGTAAAAATTCCCAACTGAAGACCCATTTTTACCACTTGGCGTTTTTTTTTCGGATTTTTATCTATCGTCAGGAAATAAGCAAAAGAAAAACAAAAAAAACTATAGTTCCTTTAACTTTATTGGCAAAAACATACAACTACAAAAGCAACAGTGCTATGCCCAATACATATCAAGTATAAGCAACCTACCAACTAACAAATTTGTTGATTTTATGATAGGGAATGATAAAAAAAAAAACTTAAATCTAGACACTTTAAATACAGGAGTTTTACATGAAGAGTGACAATGTAACACCTTTGAGAGAAAAATGAGTAAGCTAGCCAGTTTACTTCTTCTGTTCCACAGTATGTTGCCTGGCAGGCTCTCCAGTATGAGTGATTGGAATGCTCTTGTGCTCAACATCCATTTTCTCAATAGTAGGAGCAGTGATAGTTAAAACTCCATCTGATGATAGTTTAGAGTCAATCTTATCCATGTGGCAGTTCTTTGGCAAAACATATCTTCTTACGAAGTGCCTGGAAATGTACCCGTGTTCGTCCTCTTTCTCCTCATGCTTGCCCTCCACCGTGAGGATATTGTCCCCAGTGAGCTTCACAGTAATTTCTTCTGGCTTGAATTGCTGGACGTCCAAACTGGCCTTGAATTTGTCCTTGTCCAGGCTAATGGTGGATCCGGTGTCCTGGTGAGCAGCGCTGGGACGCCAGTTCCGCAAATATCCTGCTGGAGTTCTTGACAGGAGACGGTTGTTGAGGTTCAAGGGCTGGAAAATGTCGTCGTGCCCCAATCCGAGTCCGAAGTGCTGGTCCAAGATCCTAGATGGTCGGGCCACCGGGTAATCGTAGTCTCCGAAAAAAAGCGGCAAGAGAGACATGGTTTTTCGGTTATTAATGCTGGAATTAACTTCTATCGTTCAGTTAACGATCGTTTCACAAGGACTTGTAAAAGTAAAATGGTGCCGCTTTTTGCGCGAATTCAATTTATACGCGACCGGCGAATGTTCTGGGCTAGCACCGCGCCATCTTTTCGACTATTCTCGCAAATTGTAATAGAAATGTCTGGTACGCTATAGAAAGTTCCAGTGCGTCTGAGTAAAACGCGTTTTACAATCGAATTTTCTCGAAATATCGATTGAAGTCGACGTTTTTATGAATGGTAATTGAAATTAGTAATTTTTTCCTATCATTTTGCATTGGTCTTAAGATCGTAATTACCAAATGAGGCATAAATCAGGCAGGGAACAAAAAGCATACTCTTTTTAACGAATTTCTAGATTTGGCAATCTAGCCTCTAGCAATATCGTAATTATATGCGGCAATTGTTATTGACATTTGACAGTATTGTACCTTTCAAAAACAAATATTTCAATTTTTTTAAATACAAATCGAAACGAATTTTGTACGTTTCTCTGTAATTCATTCAATAATTCAATTTATTTCATAAAAACTTACGCATTTTAACTGTAAAACCGCCTAATTCAAACATGGCTCTTTTACCGTTTCTCTCCTTTGACGAAGATCCATACAGTAGGCGGCACACCTTGGCAAATTTTATCGACCCTCAAGAACTTCATGAGTGGCCCTTAATGCTGCCCAGAAGGTAATCAAAATTATATGCACTAAATTGGACAGGAATTTGTGAATCTCCATTGCATTTGCTCCTCTACAAAACATGAATTTTTTCAGTCACTTTCGTCTTAATTCAATCCTATATGGCCCCCCTTTCGCTGTTAGTTCTAATTCTTCAAAACCCACAAAGTTATTAATTTAGGTCAGTGGATCATTTGCGTGATTTACGAAGCCAACTAGCACACTTTGACCCCAAAACTTCCCTTACCATTGACAAAGACCACTTCCAAGCCAACATTGATGTGCAACAATTCCGACCTGAAGAAATTTCTGTTCGTTTGCTTGATGATCGTAGCATTAAAGTGGAGGCCAAACATGAAGAGCAGCAAGATGATCATGGATTTATTTCTAGGTTGAATTTTTATTTATTTGAGTTAATGTGAATGAAAACTATTTTTTTGTTCAGACACTTTGTAAGGCGCTATCTACTGCCCAAAGACTGTGATTCAACTAAATTGAAGTCCAAGCTCTCTTCTGATGGCATCTTGATAGTTTCAGCCCCAAAGAAAAAAGAAGGAGATGAAGAAGAGGGTCAGGAGATCCCAATAATGCATAGTAGGCCTATATTTAGAAGGCCTCATTTGTGGCCCAGTCATCATAGTGAGAGGAAGAGGAAGTTGAGTTCCTCAAATTAAAGGATTTCAAGTGGTGGTTAGCTCATTATTTTTTATTTTCTTCCATATTTTTGGCTTTGTTTCTTTTATTTCATTTGGGAATAAGATCTCACAAATAAATACTAGATTTGTGAACTTGTATGCTACTCTCAATTAAAACTAACTGAAAATAACATTCACTCTTTAGTAAGTTTTCAGCCAAAAATCCCTTAACATCTTGGTGACAAGCATGTCACCACCATCAGAAGCTAGAAAAGAAAGTAGGAAACAAAAATATATGTATATGGATAGATGTATAGAAAGTGTATATGTAAAATGCGTGAAACATTGAAAGTCTTCTCAATCGGTAAAGAATAACAACTTTTTTGTGATGTAAAAGGGAATATTATTTTCTTTAGTTCACATATCTATGCTGAAGAGGTTTTCTGCCACTCTCAATGAATTCTTCAACAGAAGTATTTCTTCATTCAACATTTATTAATCATCCAAATCTTGTATTTTGAAATTCTAGTATTTGTAGAATTGAATATGTGTATTAATGAGTAGTATCATATACCATGTATTGATGTTTGCACTACAAATTGTCTTCACACCTTCTGATTCAGTATTTAGCACTAACTAGGTAAAAGATAGAATATCATTCTATCTGTGGCAATTTAGCAGATTATAAAATCTTTAAGCCATTGGGAAAAGTTGTGTTTTAAGAATATTTCTCATAGCACTTTGAAAACTGCATATGCTCTTAAATGAAGATTTGTCATTAATAAAGCTTTAGCAAAGTACATTCAAAAGGTTTTTTAATGATGACCAGTTGTAAGTTAGCGTATTCAATTAAATCTGAAAAACATCCAGCATTAATATATCGTCGTTTAGACTCACTACGCATAGAAAAACACCCTGTTGATATTAACAAATTAAATTGTTTATTATCTTTAGGACACATAAAAAAGTTACATTATTCATTTGGTAACAAAAAAAAACACAAAACTTATCTCAAGGAAAATTCTTAACTATGAATATATAGAACCTACACACTACTTAAATGCATATAATTAATAATTTAAGCGATTAACACTGAACCTTATTCTTAACCCTCCTTCTGAGCATTTGCCTGACTTCCAGTCTTCTTATTTCCAATCGGACCTGTCCTGAGAATTGGAATCTGTTTATAATCCACTTGCTTAGTTTCTGGCTTCCTTGGTGCAGCAAGACTCAAAACCCCATCACTGGACAATGCAGATTGCAGCTTCTTTGCATCCACATCGTCTGGGAGAACATACTTCCTCACAAAATGCCTGGAAATGAATCCGTGCTCATCTTGCTTTTCCTCATGTTTGCCCTCAACGGTGACCGTGTTGTCGTCGTTTAATTTGACGGTCAGTTCTTCAGGCTTGAATTGCTGCACGTCGATTTTCGCATGGAAACGGTCCTTGTCCACTGTGATGGAGGTATCTTTTTCCACTTGAGGTAGTTGGTTGAGGACGTTCACCAAGGTCTGCAAAGCTTCTTCTGGATGGAAGAGCGGCGCCATATCGCGTCTTGGGCCGCGTTGATGGTGAATTGGATAATCGTCGAGTAGCAAGGAAATTAGAGACATTTTTTTGTTGTCTTTTTAATAAGAAGATAAATCGCTTCTGATAACGCACTACTGAGACGTTTCGTTGACGAGTCGGGTTTAGTCAATGGCCTTGTAGCCTTCAGCAGTTGCTTTTTAACGGCTGGAGATATGTCGAGAATATTCGCGATTGTGGTAGGGAAGTATCGAACAGATTGAAAGCGAATGCGCTGTCTGGGCTGTTATCAAGCATAGTACTGTGGTTTGTATTGTGCATTTTTTACACCAAAAACCGTATTTTTTAATTTTATATCCGAATTTAATGGAAATTTTGGCCAAACCGAGCGGAATCAATGGTATCAGTAAATGCTTGTGTGTCTCTCTCGCCTTTTCTGCCTCGTTAGGACTAAACTATCGTTTCCAATTCCCGTTTTCACAGCTTCCACCCATAGGTTCTAGAACACCTGGCTGGAATTTAAACTTCTAGATTTTTCTATAGCATTTGTTCTAAATCTCTCCACCAATTCTTATTACTAATCCCCTTGCGCTAATTTTCTAGAATAACCTAGAAGAATTTATTGCTATTATGGTTTAGGCGTTTGAAACTATAAATGATGAAATAACCAAAGTCATTGCTGAACAGATTTATCATCGTTACAAGTATTTTTCGTCCACTGTTACGTCGTTGGGCTGTATCGGTACCCTCAAAAAGCAGTTGACCGTTAATATGTCCCTAGCTTCGTCTTAACGGCTCTCTTCGATTATCGGGCAGAGATACCATCTGAATCGATCCATGTTAGGCTAGTTTATAGTTAATTTTATAATGTCCCTACTTTATAGTCAGATCAGCTCAGGGAGGCGATCTAATAGCTTATCTTCGTACAAAAACCACTTTATCCAAGACAGATTCAATGGCTTTGAAGTTGGATGTTTAGCACGTTATCCATAATATAGAGTTTGCAAGGAGGCTAGAAGTATTGTCTAGGCTTGAAGTAAAGTAGTTTTTGTATAGAGATATGTAACTGTTAGGTGGTATTTCTGAATTAATAAGAGTTCAAAACAAGGGTATTATTACAAGTATTTTTTAAAATCTTAAATACAAACGCCATGAATTTTTCTTAATAACATGGTGCCTGAATATTGATATTTTTTAGTATATTTAGGGTTACAGATTTGCATCGAATGTGTTATTTCTGGAAAAACATTCAGGTCCTCCCATATTACTCTAAACTAGTTAACGTTATCTTTGCGGGCGGATATTTTATTGAAAAAAGACCCTCTACCGTAACGTTCCAGTAGTGGTGGAGAACTTCCTAGCGGGTGCATTTTAATTTCCGATATCTCAGTATTGTAATAAATCATGTACGCATTACAGTTATTTTCTATTATGGATCGCTTTGTACAGACAAGTTTATTTACTAATTAGTTAAATTCTTAAACGTTTCCACCTTATTATTAATTATTATGAATCGTTGAAAAAGAGGTGACGGTTATTTAAACGCAGAAACGTAATTTTTTATATTTTTTTGTTCACAGACGTACTTGTAGTTTTCTGTCCTTTTCTAGACCATAGTCCTAAAAGGACAGAGCACTATACGGACCGAAACCTGACATAACCTAACATTTCCGCTTATGTTTTGTTTTGTTTTCGACTTTTGGCGCCAAAGTTCTGGTTACCAAATCATATTTAGTTCCCGTTAATTAAAAGAAATATTCTCAAAAACAGCAAATAAATATCCGTGAATCTCTTCCCATCAATTCTTGAATATGGATGTCGCGGACGTAACCGCAGGCCAGCGTCAACACCGAGATGAAGTCGGGATTAGATGCCAGAAGCTTTTTCAGGACTTTTTGGAAGAGTAAGTTTTCCATTTTCGTTAAAAACTTCCCTATTTAAGTGGCATCAACAGATACAAGGAAGATGGGGAATTAAAATACCTGGAACTGGCCAAAGAACTGCAAAATGAAGAGCGGAGCATTATTGAAATTAGCTTCGAAGATGTGGAAAAATATAACCAAAATCTGGCCACTACCATCATCGAAGAGTACTATAGGATATACCCCTATGTGTGTCAAGCTGTCTCGAATTTTGTCAAAGATAGGTCTGAGTTGAAAAAGCAAAAAGATTGTTATATAGCTTTTATGGAAGTTCCAACACGACATGTAGTGAGGGAGCTCAAAACTGATAAAATTGGAACTTTAATTCGGATTTCTGGGCAAGTTATTCGCACTCATCCTGTACATCCTGAGCTGGTTTCAGGAACTTTTCAGTGCCTCGATTGTCAGACTGTTATAAAGAATGTTGAACAACAGTTTAAGGTGAAATCTATCTATCTTCAGTAAAACTGCAATTTCTATACTATTCATCTTCCAAAAACAGTACACAAACCCGACAATCTGCAGAAATCCAGTGTGTAACAACAGATCCAGGTTCATGCTAAACATAGACAAATCTCAATTTGTCGATTTCCAAAAGGTTAGAATTCAAGAGACTCAAGCAGAGCTTCCCAGGGGCTGTGTGCCTAGGAGTGTTGAGGTTATTCTTAGGGCTGAAAATGTAGAAAGTGTTCAGGTTAGTTTTAATCTTTTTAAGGGTTAAGAATGAAGTTTAATTTGTTGTTAAATTAGGCAGGTGATCGTTATGACTTTACGGGTACTCTCATAGTGGTGCCAGATGTAGGCTCTATGTCTCTACCTGGAGCAAAGACTCAAATTGCCTCAAAACATAAACATGGAGATGAAACTGAGGGTGTTAGGGGTTTAAAAGTTTTGGGTGTCAGAGACTTGCATTATCGAATGGCTTTCTTGGCCTGTAGCGTGCAGCCGACAAACCCAAAATTCGGCGGCATTGAGATGCCTTTGGGTAACTTGTTCTTATTTGTTTTGAATCTTCAAGTTTACTCTATGGGCTCTTAGGTGATATTACTCCCGAAATTATGCGTCAGCAAATGACTGAAGGAGAGTGGCGACATATGTATGAAATGTCCCACGACCGAAATCTCTACCACAATATGATTAACAGCCTTTTTCCCAGCATTCACGGCAACGATGAAGTCAAAAAGGGAATTTTGCTAATGTTGTTTGGAGGGGTGTCCAAGATCACAAAGGAGGGTACTAGTCTTCGCGGAGACATTAATTGCTGCATTGTGGGAGACCCTAGTACAGCTAAAAGCCAGTTTTTGAAACAAGTCTCTGAGTTTTCTCCTAGGGCTGTATATACTTCAGGCAAGGCCTCTTCTGCTGCAGGATTGACAGCAGCAGTAGTCAAAGATGAGGAGAGTTCCGACTTTGTAATCGAAGCAGGCGCCCTTATGTTGGCGGATAATGGTGTTTGCTGTATAGATGAGTTTGATAAAATGGATCCCAGAGATCAAGTAGCTATCCATGAAGCCATGGAACAGCAGACAATATCAATCGCAAAAGCTGGTGAGTTTGAAACAAAGAATCAGTGTATTCATGATTAGCAGCTGGTACAATAACTAAACATGTTTGTCATAAAAAAATTGGTCACCCTGTGATATAAAAAAACCACGACTAGGAAAAATTTTTAAACGTACCAAAATATTAAAAATGGATTTTTGGTTTCGCATGGTTAAGTAGGCGACTAACGCATTTATCAACTGTTCAAAGTATATTAATAATATTTCCCATGCTTTCTGGGAACCAGGGTAAATTCTTATCAATGGAACTTTTCTATCACCATTTTATCAAGATTAAAATTTATACTTTATTCAATATACAGTGCAGTCGTACATGGAGGTTATTTCTCCAATTTATTTTTGAACTCTTAGGTGAGCTTAATAGAAACAAGTAATAGTTGGTCTTAGAACACTTTCTATATCACAATTTCTCTTCAAGGTGTCCGTGCCACCCTCAACGCCCGAACTTCAATCCTGGCTGCAGCTAACCCCATAGGAGGCCGTTATGATCGCTCGCGCTCGCTGCAGCAAAACATCCAACTCTCCGCCCCAATCATGTCCAGATTTGACTTGTTTTTCATATTGGTAGATGAATGCAACGAGGTAATCGATTACGCCATTGCCCGAAAAATCGTGGATCTGCACTGCAACATTGAAGCTAGCGTAGAAAAGATCTATTCCAAGCAAGAGGTGTTGCAATATATTAGTTTTGCAAGAAAGTTTAAACCTATGATTAATAAGGAAGCTGGAGAGTTGCTGGTCAGGTACGTTTTCTGCATTGCAAGTCTTTCTTTTAACTTAATAATTTTGTTATATAAAGTTATTACAATCGTCTGAGACTGAGAGACAGCACAACATCAGGAAAATCCACTTGGAGAATCACAGTGCGACAGCTTGAAAGCATGATTCGATTGTCTGAAGCTATGGCTCGAATGGACATAAGCGACGAAGTTCAACCCAAACATGTCAAAGAAGCCTATAGACTTCTCAACAAATCCATAATCAGAGTAGAGCAGCCGGACATACATCTTGAAGCAGATCAAGACCAATCCGTACATGAGGATGAGGGAATGGAACCGGAAAGGCCGGAGACCCCGGCCCCGCAGACAACAAAAAAGAAGATGGTGCTCAGCTTTGACGAGTACAAACACCTGAGCAACATGATTGTGGTTTATATGAGGAAGCAGGAGGCCAAATTTGAGGAGGAGGGTACTCACAGGAGCGATGTCATCGAGTGGTATTTAAATCTCGTAGCGGATCAAATCGAGTCTGAAGAGGAGTTGATTGAGAAGAAGGATATGTTGGAGAAGGTGTTGGATAGGCTAATTTATCATGTAAGATTTAATTTTATTTTAAACCCCAAAATTGAAATCCAGAACTAGAGTTCTTTTGCAGAACTTCGAATTAATATTAATGATTGATATTTGAGTAACTTGTACGTTCGTTTATCGTCTAAAACTTGACTTTAGGTCGAAAATGATAAATTGTGTGTGCGTTATTGCGTTTAATTGATATCAATTTAAACTTTTACGATTGGTGCATCAGATTCTATAAGTTTTTTTGTACCATTTTCAGGACCAGATCATAATTCCCTTAAAAAAAGTAGGCTTGAAAGGAAGCACTCAAGAAGACGAAGAGGATCCGTTACTTGTGGTTCACCCCAACTACTTGATAGATCAGTAAAATATTTTTTATCCTTAGTAAGATGCAAATTTGTAATTATAATTTTATTAATATCTTTTTAATATACATCTTCACAATTTATGAAAAAATGATCCTAATCGCGTGAAACTCGCGTTATTGGTTTGGACATACAAATCCTCAAATTGATCCAGCATAGTTCCTTTACCTAAAAAAATAAACACACACACATATATATATATATATATATATATACATACAGTAACAGTCAAAAATAGAGAAACATTTGTTTATTGCTCTCATATCGTATTTAAGTGATTGTATATTTAACTATAATTGCTATATATACAAATACAATTATTTCTCATATGCCTCGAGGAAAACCTGTGTGTTTGGATGTGAGAAAATTAATTATTTCCAAATATAAATCGGGTATAAAGCAATCGCATATTAGGCGCGAATTAAATCTAAATCGATGTGTTATTAATAAAATTATTCGTTGCTTTCATTTACGGGGAACAACTACGACTCTTCTCAAATCTGACCGACCTCGTAAAAGCACAAAAAGTGACGATTGAAGAATAGTAGGAACCTCCAGAGAAGATTCAAAGAAAACAGCGGTGGATATTTGCAGTGAAAATGGGCAGCTAAGAATACCATCTAGTACTGTGCGACGTCGGCTTAGAGAAAATGATCTTTATGGAAGGTCCGCAAAAAAAACCTTAATTTCGGCGAAAAATAGAGCGGCCCGTTTAGAATTCGCAAGAGAACACTTAAACTGGACGAAAGAGAAGTGGAAAACGGTACTATTTTTGGATGAGAGTAAATTTAGTTTATTCTCATCTTTGGGGGTTCTTTTCTGGATTTGGTGTAGGACCAATTGTAAGAATAGATGGAATAATGGATCGCTACAGGTGTTTAGAAATAATAAGAGATGTTATGTTACCATATGCGGAAGATAACATGCCTCTTAAATGAATTTTTCAACATGACAATGATCCAACGCATGCCGCCAAAATTATCAAAGAGTTTTTTGCCACCAATAATGTCAGTGTAATGAAATGGCCTCCTGAGAGTCCGGACCTGAACCCCATTGAAAACCTCTGGGACATGATAGATAAAAAAAATAAGACGGGATCATCCAGATAAATTTAAAAACAAGGAAGAACTATTTAGTGCACTAGAAGATGCCTGGAACTCAATTGAGCAGGAAACAATTAATAAATTATTAGATTTCATGAAAGAAGATGTAGTGCAGTTTTACTAAGTAAGGGCTATGCAACAAAATATTGATTAAATATATTTAATTTTTCAATTAAAAAATTTGTTTGTCTACTTTTGACTGCTGCTGTATATATACTATATGCACCCTCTGTAAATTTGACGAAAATTTTAACAAATATTGCACTGCGAAAAATCCCAAAATATCAAATTTCATGGCTGTATTTTGATATTTGTGTGAATCATTAAAAAAAGTTAAGTTTGCCTCCCTGTATCTCAAAAACTGAGCCGTTTTCAATATATATTTACGTAACATTTTCATCTTAAGAAAGTCTTCTATTGACGGTTAAGATCCTACTACTATAAACTGGAATACCCTGTATATCCAATAACCCCCTTTAAAAAAAACTTACAATCTTCCACGTCATATTGAGAAAACAAATCGACTTCCGTTATGATCAATCGGCGCACTTCCACTGCACCAATTTCCTCTAAAACCTATTAAAACGTTTCTTTAAAATTCCATATACTTATACTTCCCTAATTACCTCTAATAAATAGAAAACGTCCATAGGTCTCATATAACAAAACTTATCACAGACGGACAAAAATGGAACCTTCGGGTTCTCTATGCAGTAAGAGAACACTTGCGATAGCCACAGTTTAAATTTGTCCTTATCTAGACTCCCATCCAAATGTATCCAAGGAAAAGGTCTCGCTTTGTACCATTGGCTAATACTGTGAAATATCAGGGATTTATTATTACATGAAATTAAAAAAAAAAAGAAAAAATTACTCAATATTTTGAGAAGTGTCTGGAACCATGGGTGAATCTAGAGTCAAATCAACTCTGGATGTAACCTTGAAAGTGCTCATCAGCCAGGAGGATTGGTAATTGTGGTGCACGAATATTGGGGAGCAAATCCCCGTTCCCAAAATTACCTTATGCCTAGTTAAAACTTTGAGTATTGAGCATATATTGTTGGAGAAATTTCGCTGCAATTGAGAGTATAGTTGGCTGAAATAAACTGACAAATTTCCCCACCTTTAGCTCACAACCGCCCACACCGCACACTCCTTTATTCTTGATATAACTCACTATCGCATCGGCCATAGAAACATCCTCAATTGACCCTCCATTTCTGAGAATTTCATCTGCAGCAGCACCTTGATCTGGGGCTCCAATCAACATATCTCTAAAACACAAAGCTTGATTGACATACAAAAAACTGACAATAAATACATACTTTTCAACTCTTTCTTTTACTTGTTGGTAATTTTGCGCTTCCAGTGAGGCAAAAAATTGGTTATTTGACGATGGGCTTAAAACGAGAGACTCCAATGTTGGGTACTTCTGCACAAAGTGCTTTTTCATCAAATACGAGGCGCCATCGTCACTTTCTACTTCGTCGAATGTTTCGGTTAGTAGTTTGGTGAGATTGCTAATGTACGGTACAAGACGCTCTTCTGAACCGTTGTCTGGTTTAAGCATTTCTGTGAAGAAAACTCGAAATACAAGCAAGAATTGTAAAGACAGCAGTGATGTAAGAGTTTTGCCGGGTATGTAACCTATATAGGGTGTTTCAGAATTGCACGACACTATTTTGATGTATGTATCTCGAATATAAAGCAAAGGAAAAAATTCACATAAGCGTGTGTTCAATTGCGATGGGTAGCGAAATTACAGGGTGTTGAAAATGAAGAAAAAATTAGGTTTTTAGTTTATTGTGCTTCAACTACTGTATATAGAGCTACCAAATTTTATATTCGTATTAAGTAATAGGTGTTGCTTAATACGAGAGTAGATTGTCTCAAACTACTATGCAACGTAGTGTATTTTCTGAGGTCTTGATCCATAAAATCCTGTAGAAAGCCTTTGTTCATACATCACGTAAATTTTATTATTTTTCTTAAGTACCTAGAAATTTTAGAATTTCATTATTCTGTGATTCATTTTGTACTATTTTTCAAAAACCGAACGGATTTCACAGTATTATATGATTACTTTATCTTTCATGTTGGATAAATTCATGTGTTTAAAAAACTTTTTATGCTAGAGAATCTTTAAGCACCTTGCAAGACTTTGCAATATAAGACGTCAATTCAGTATCACTTACCCTCTTTGATTTCATCCAACGTCAACATCCTAACATCTCTGACACTCACGTTATTCTCTTCATCTGCATTAATCTCTATCTCAAAATCGACGAGCTCTTTCTTAATCTCTAACGTCAAAAGTTCGGGACTGGGACTGCGTACGCGTGCTGCGTCGATACATTCCGAAATCCAATGCTTTAAATTATCGATAGTGGGATTATCTTTCGCAGTTATGGACAAATCTAGGGGTTCATCATCGTCCAGAGAAACAATTTCCGGTTCAATTTCTTCGGGAGGCTTGGAAACTTCTTCAGGTACTGGAAGCTCATCTTCTTCATCGTCTTGAACAGAACTAAAGCCCAACTTTTCAGTAATGCTTTAGAGACTTCATAACATTCTCATACCTATTTTTAGTCATTTGTGGTTCTCCAGATTTAGCTTCATTTTTAAGCTTCGCTTGATACCTTCTGGCTAATTCATCAATCACTTCAGAGTGATCGTTTATATCCAGGTTTAAAACTAAGTGGTATTGAGGGAATGAGAAATTAAGAGTGATTTCGTCTAATATTAAAGACAGCATCTGGAAAGATATAATCAATTCAATATCAGTGTGTTGTGATTTCACCTGAAAATTTAACATAAATAATTATACTTCTCAGTCATGCTGATTAAAATTTTTGACGAAATGGTGAATATAAATTAACAGTTGCCAGCAAAACGGCAATTTTTTAAAAATTGTGACCAACGTTTGAGTGGAAAATTTCTTGACTTTTTCGCTTGATACGGTCTCTTCTAGAACAAAAGCAATTTTTTTTTTTATTTGGCTTCAATATTTCAGTTGAAAAATTCTCTTTTTCATAAAAGTTTTGCAAGGTCCTGTTTTTTAACAATCAACATCATTATATGGATTGCGCCACCATATCTTTTTGTATACAAATGAAATCTGCTAGCGACTTGTCCTAGATCGAACTCACCTCGTTCAGTCCCATCAACTGCCCGTGCTTTTTCTCCGTAATCGCACAGTCACTGAAATCTAATCCTTCTGCATTTTGTTGGGCTTTTTTAACGCACTCGTAGGCCTCCTCCATAGTGTCAAAATAAAAAGTGCAGCTTTGCGAGAATATGTAGTACATGGAAAGGCGATAGGGAGCGAAAAATATTTTTGAAGGGACCTTTCTGCGTTGCACCATACGGTGCACTCCCATTTTCAGCAAAATGGCCCGCAAATCTTCCTCTTTGAACTGTTGCAGTATCTTGTACGTTTGAAAAGTCCACTCTATGAATGTCCTAACATAAAACATGTTTTATTAATGGCGCATACTTACCGCTAGTGCCTCCCTTCTGACTTAGAGCACACACCACAGTACTTAATAAGGTGTCTCGAGTTACCTCGGCTAAATCCGATGGATTCTCGTAAACTCTCGACTTTTCCTCATAGGGTTGGATTATTGAGGCGTAAGTGTCTCGGTTAGATTCGCTAAAGAAGTCCAAATGGCTGTACCGTCCATGAAGGGCTAGTTCAACTTCCTTTTGATGCGTTATAAAGTAGAAAGATATGAATACGAAGGCACTTTGCAGCATTTGCTCTCGAATGGTCACTTTGGGATCTAAGAGAATTTTTGCAACTAAACTTCCATTCAACAGAAATCGGAGAACTTCGTTTCTTTTCGCCAAAAGTTGATTTGGATTTACAACCTCTCATACTTTAAAAACTAACCTGAGTCATTGTTTTGACCTTGTGCCATTAATCTTCGGAATGGGACGAAATACTTCTTGACCAGAGGAAGTTTATACAGGTTTGAAATTAGGTCTTCTATGTCGGATAGAATGGGCAGATTCTTCATTAAACTTCGCAAGCGATTTATGACCGTTCTGTAAAGATTTGTTAGTCGTTTTTATTTCATTCACATTTTCAGTTTTACCTGGTGGTCTTATCACGAGACTTCGGTGACACTCTATGTAACAAATCTCTAATCAGACGATAGCTGATTTTCTGGCAGTTTGCTCCGGGGGTTATAAATACTGATGCCATCTATAAAAGAAATTTAAGCTAGAAACATTTTGGCAGATCAACAGAAATATACCTTAAATAGAACCAGAAATCGGTCCTCGGTTTTCGACCAATGAGGTCTGTATCGGTTGCCCCCGAACTTCCAGGTAGTTGCCTTGTCTAAGGCGTCTTCCGCGCTGTCGATGCCCAAATTTCTCCATTTGAATTTAATTATTTGTTTAGTTCTTTTCGCTTGTACAGGCCTGGATTTGCCTACTTTTCTCTTTTTTTGCACCGTGGGCTGTTTGGTGAGGAAGTATTTGTTCGAAGGCGGTTTCAATGGCTTGACAAGAACTGCTGGCTTCTCGACCTATGCATTGTGAGAAATACTTAGAAGGGCAACCTCGATTAAGTAGCATTAAAGCATGGTTTATCCAACCCCTGATAATTTTGCTAGCAAGAGAATTTAAGCGATTTTATGAAAACTATATGGCTGGTATTATTATTAACCGTTGTCTAACCTCATCGAGTTTCAAGCTTTTAAGAGTCTCGATATCGTTGGTGGGAGCGAAATAATTCCAGTTCCGTCCTAAGTGAACCCACATCGACGAATCCAGACCGGCCGCACCTTTATGATCCCCCGGAATATTTCCATTATCAAGTCTACAAAAATTATCGATTACAATATGCCGGTAAACATATTATATGTACCTTTTAGCCTCAGCGTGAGTTCGAATTGCTTTGGCCTTCTGTAAACTGAACTTAATACTAGGATCCACAGTGACTCTAGCTTCAGCTTCGCCTGGTCTAGTCTCTCCAAGACGAGTTTGCATAGCTACGCGTAAAAAAGATACAATTCTGCAAAAACAGCCCGACTTAATAAATTTCCCCATACCTATTCGATTCATCGTTTCCCAATACTCAACTACATCACCGGGACTGTTAAATCGGAATCTAATTTCTGGATATTCCTTTTCTTCGATGTGAAGATTGCCTCTTGAAGCCGAGGAAGTGGTATCCCATAAACAGGCCTTGCGATTTAAATAAAAGAAGCTCTTTTCTTTGTCGTGAAATACCGAGGGTCCGAATTGCACCAGACCGCATTTACACAGCTCCAGCATTCGCATGATCATATCCGCGACAAATTTACGCCGATGCATCACCATAGTTCGAATGGCTGGTGATTGGTCGCGCAACAATAAAAACTTTTTGAACGGGTGCTGCAGCACCTCCTGAAGTTCGTCGGAGGTGAATCTAATGGCGAAGATGCAGCTAATTAGCAGCAGTGGCAAACGGAGAATTACATCGACAAGAAGCAGCCACCCGTCTTCCCAATTGTGGTGGAAAGGAAGTGGGGGGACGAAGGTTTTCCAGGAAATTTCTTTCGCATATACTGGAGGTAGATCTGCGAGCTCTGCTGCTGTAAGTTTCATCTATCAGAGGAATAAAATAAAAAAATCTGTATTAAAAAATATAGGTCGGTCAAGACCTTATATTGCTCAAATAGTTGACCCACTTCTTCCTTAGGCAATGCCGTAGTGTTCTGGGTCAGTTCGTAAACCAAGTAAAACAGAAATTGGTGCAGCAGACGTAATCTGGCGAATTTGGGGCGTTGACCCAAGCGCTTGCCATTGACCCTGGAGGGAACTTGCATCGCTCCAAGACTGGTAAGTTCCTGAATTTCGGACAAACTTTGAAGCACGTCTTCAGCAACGAAAGGAGACCTAATTGGAAATTCATTTTCTAATATAAATGAGTAGCAAAAACCTTCTTTTTAATCATTGACATTTACAAATCAGACGTCTGGATTTATTTCCGATTTTTGCACCAACTGCAGCAATATCGTTGTAAAATGTTATCAACGTTTGTTTAACATGTATTTATACATTATAACAAAATAAAGGACACTAAAAATTTTGGCTATATTGCCGTACTAGTGCAAGTGCTCGAATACGTCATATAACCGTTAGGCAATCAAGCTCACCTTGATTTCGTTTCGATTTTGGCTTTCACAGAATTTGGTAGAATTCTCTTCGTGTAAGCAAGACTTCTCTCTCGCAATTGATTGATGGTTTCTTTGAGTTTGTAATGATCCAGAGTCACTTTAGGATGGCAGATAAACCAGCAAGCTTTCTTGAAGTCTTCTTTGCGCACCGTGACATAGACGAGTTTTATGTAACCTTCGCTACATAGTCGCTTAAATATGCGATGCAGCGATTTGCGGTCTATTTTCTTGTCGTAGCCTAAAATTGAGAGGTATTGTACAATTTCCAAAAACACGAAAACGACTTACAATATAAAAAAAAACGTTTGATGCAATAACATATCTCACGGGGAACTATTTTTTTTTTAATTAAAAACATGTTGGTCATTCATCTCATCAGACTTTCCAAGCCACTAGTGATAACCACTACTGTTAGTTATTTTTTAAGTTCTATGATATTTTCAGTACAAAAAACTATATAGTTTTAACTCAGAATGGTATGCAATTTCAACTAAGCCATCAATTCCTACTGGTGTCTCACAATATCAAACTCATATTACTTTGCGATTCTTCACGTTTCCGCTATGCAAATCGAACAATTATATGGTTTCTCTTTTCTATGGCCCATAGAACCGCCCAAAAAGAAAATAATACTGACCCTAAAATCAATCTTACCCGATTTGGCCTCCTCGTCGACAATAATTTTCGCAATTCTATTCGCTTCTTCGAAAACCTCCACTTCCTGAATAATACGCAAAATCGCCAAAATTCTGGATAACACCCTTTCGGTGGTTATCTTTGACTTATCATGGACGTACTGCGTAATATCTCCTGAAAGGTCAACCGAGAAAAACAACCTTAAAAGTCAAACTAAATTTCAACAAACCCATTTTCAATTCTGCCTCTGTCCGCGACTCCTGCACTTCCATAACGAAATCTTGATTTTGATCTTCTTCTGTGTAAATCACTTTGGGATCATTCCCTAATAGGAACCCCAACACGCTAGCCTGCGAATCTGTTTTTTGGGCTTTCACAGGGAGAGGCGTATCTTTCTCTACAGTTTTTCGCTTCTCTGCCTTCTGACTAGTTTTAACAGGATTTAGGAAGTTAATTACCCGTTGTTCGCTAATATCCAAGTTGTCCAGTAATGCACGCAACAGAAAGGCTTTGGTAAAGTGGTCCGGAGAGAATTTAAAAGAAATAAAATCACCACTATTTGGACTAAGGGTGTAACTGATTCGACTATTGCTTTCATAAGTGAGCTGCAGACAGGCCACAGAGCTGATTTTAGGTGTTTTGAGGGTCAGTCTAAAGGGTGAAAAAGTAGCGTTTGGGGTGGAAATTAAAACTTCAGTTGTTGAGAGTGATTTCATGGGTTCTAAGGTTTCGCTTCTAAAACCTAGGAAAGTTATTTGGGGAGCTGGGAAGGAGGTTAGAGGGCAAGAGTCTATGGATAAAAATTCCAGATCTGCTTCCATTTTTTCTCTACAATACACTCTAAAAAGATTGCAAAATAAATAACCTTTTTGTCTGATTTTTAAGGTTTTTACTACGAACTTTTCTTTAGGTAAATCTGCGGCTTTTTTCTGTTGGCGCAGTCTTAATCTTTCAAGTACTTTACACGACTTATCAGAAGGCATTAAATGCAGGTCCTCAGGCTTGTAGTCAGCATTCTCAAGCAACTTTGTTGCAATGTATCTGAAATATTTGCAAATCAAAAAACGTCATTACCAATTTTTATGTGCTCACTGATTAACAGTCTGTCGACCCAAGTCACACTTCTTTACTATCACTAAATTGCGCCCTACTAGCCGTTTTAAAACTACTCTCAAACTGGATACATCTGCGTCAAAAGTATTCTGTAAGTCTACAGTGGCCGCACCCTCCAGACCTTTGATTAATATGTAATCAAACACATCTCTGATGAAATCCTTGTTGTAAACACGACGACCAACTAAATGCCCTTCCTCTTCTTTCTCCTCGTTTTCTTCATCTGAGGAGTCGGCTCCTTGACTATCTTTCAAAGCAGCAGAAATGTTGATATATGGATCTTTCAGCCGCATTAATAAAATCTTCCTCTCCTTCACCCTACTTTTTACCATGTATTCATCATATGTAGCGTCTTTATAATATTCCCTATAGGTTTTATGCTGCAAATCCAATGTCATTGAAAATACACTAATATGCAATGCCTATGGGAAACTTACAATATTCATATCAAAATATTTTGAATACTCTTGGTTTTTAAAAAGCATTTTAAATGAATTCAATGGGTCAAACAACTCCTTAACTTCCTCTAATGGAGCTGTACAATCAGGGCTGTTTTTCAATAAATTAACAATGTTCTCCAGCAAAACATGACTTTTTGATTTAATAACTTGAGAAAATCTCCTGTAAGAAAAATTTCCCTTATAAAGCAATGATTAAGAACTTATTAACAGTCACCTCAAATGAAGCAAACGACCAGTTTTACCCACAACTGCTGATGTAAGAAAGCAATTCTGTCGCACAACTAGATGCTCCTTACTCCACTTTTTGCAATAATGATGGATGCTTTTTGCATCCAGCCCAGAACCTACGGTCAAAGCCAAAGGCCCCGCAGTAATAGCTCCGAACTCCCTAGCTCTACCAATTCTCTCTAGCAGGCAATATTCATTTTGAACAAGCTCATAATTTGGATCAATTAAACCTCCCAGAAGAGCATATTTGCGAGCATCCTCCGAAGCAACTATGACCAGTTTGTTGCTGTAAAGATCAAAAATTTTGTTGAGAGATAATTTTCGTGCCGACTCAGTCACATCTACCCGGCTTTGGTAGGTTGAACAAGAGCCAAATTCTGTTCCTTTAGGTGCTGGTTCAACCTATAAGTAGTAAGATTAAAATATAAGGATAAAAATTTTGTTTTGTTACTATACCTTATAAATGTCAAGTGCAGAATAGTCAGCATCAGAGAAAGTTATGGGGGATCTTGGATGGTTCTCCCTATGTATGACCAAGGGCAATTTATCTCTTTCTGTGGGCAGTTTGAAGAGTCTTATGTCTTTATTAAGGCATATCAGGCTCCATATTCTAGTCTTTAGATTTAAAGGCAAATTTGCAAGTTTAAATGAGTGCTGAATACGTTTCCAAAGAGCTTCTAGAGTGATTCCATCTAAACCTTCAAGAGCAATTTCATCAAATATTGTATAGATTAAATTGCCCTTGGAGAAGTGTTCATAGCTACAAATAAAAAATAGACACTCATACATAAAATTTTTTAAAAACAGACCTTGATTTCACATGTTCTTGCATGTGGGAAATATCACACAATATGCAAAGTTCTGAGCTCTGACAGGCATGCCTTTTTTTGACCTCACTATACAGGACCACTCAGTTACTTGTGCAAACTATTTATTTAGTTGCATAAAAGAGGAACATGAGAATAGAAGGTATTCATATATGGTAGCAAAATATAGTTGAACCAAGAAGGAAATGGATTCTGACCAGTCAATATTATTTTTTGAAAAACTACAATTTAGACCTCCAAATACGTTATATGTTAGCAATTTTATAGCACCTGAGTGCCACTTGGTGGTGAAAACAATTCATCTGTCTGTCAGAGCCATTAAGGAGAAGTTATATACCTACCTGGCATTAAAATCATCATCATCAAATATATCATTTATAGGTTTGATTAGTTTCAGACATCTTCTTTTAGAACAAGGGTTTAAAAATGTCTCAACTCGTAAATCTTGAAATGCTACTTCCCCTTCGTGCTTCTGGTCGATTTGCTTCTGTTCAGCACTCTTGACATGTTTATCTTTTATCGAGCTTTTGTCACCACTATCCTTGGTTTGCTTCATGTACATATGAAGAATTTTTTCCAAGTGTTGCCCAGATTTTCCAACTGATTTAGCAGATTTTCTTTTCACCACCGTGACAGGTTGGGAAAACTTTGAGGTAATGAATTTGCCCATGTTTAAAATACAAGAAAATTTAAAGAAAGAATTATTATTGCTTTACGATTATAAGTTTGCTTAATCAATCTTATTATTTTTAATTTGACTTCCCGATTTATGCATTTTAGGGGTACGTTTTGTTGTTTGTTTATCACTAATAGATTGCAAAATCTAGGGATAACATTAACACTTTGCAATGCTTTGAAATGTCACTTTAGAGGGCACAACAAATCGTGAGGATGTATACAAATTTTGCACTGCGCAGGTTTCTTAGACGTTGCGCAATTTCCATAGTTCCTCAACTTAGAAAATAATAACATTTCTGTTTATTTACTATTTTATTGCCATTTCTATATTTATTCAGGTGTTTTTTTAATATTTAATAACACATAAATAAGATTATTTTTCTAAACTCTTACAACCTTCACGCATGTAAACCAATTTTTGAGTATTTCTGTGGCCATGAAAACAGTTGCTACGTTTAGATTAAATCTTCTTTGGTAAAATGGACATAAAAAAATAAATAGTACATATTTTGCATATTAGCAATAAAGTATCTTAAACTTGACGCATGCGCAGAAACTTAATTTTTGTATCTGATCTTCCAGGCACTAGTAATAATTTTTAAATATTATGTTACCCTTATGTGCCATTGTTCTTATAAGCTTTATCAAATGCATATTGACGTCAAGATGAAAGTGGTACTTGTCAATTAGGGCTGCTTTATGAGAGGAGCGAAAAAGAGAAAAAAAGACAGAGAGGGAAGCGGAAAAATCTTTTAAATTTGAATTTTCCTCATTTCTACATCTTTTGGCAAACCTTTGGAGATTTTTTCTGTAGCATCTTTTTGCACCCTTAATTGAGACCAAGAACAGTTTACATGTATCAATTACTTTTTTTTTTATAAACAAATATCCGTTCACATAGATCAGTTTGAGCGCAGTTTTGCATTTGTGATCTGTTTACTCTAACCTAACTTTCCGATCTATACCTATTTTCCCAGTTCTTTTCCTTCAAGTTTTCTTATTTACCTCATACGTTACTATACACAAGAATGGGTAAAAACCAGCGTCACAAAAAAAACATAAAGGCCGAAAAAGCTAAAGTAAAATTGAAATCCACCAAAACCAAGTTCCTCCCAAAGGGTCAAAATGTAACAAACACTGCCTTCAAAGTTAGAGCCATTGTGTTGTCTGAACAGCTTAAAGACAAGACTTCGGAGTCAATTTTAAGTAAGCGTAAGCTGAACATTAAAGTAGGTATCGTTGAAATTGAAAATTAATGCTGCTACATAGGTATTTTATCCAGGACTTGTTGAGTCGTGTAAGGCATTACAATGAAAATGTTAGAAATAGTGCTTGTGAGGAACTGTCGGAGGTTGTAGGAGTGTTTACTGAGGAAGTTGTTCAACAACATTTATCCCAAATTACTTTGGCAATAAGTGGGTTAATGCAGGATCGACAAACAAAAGTGAGAAAGTCTGCGGCAAAAGCTGTTGCTGCAATTTTGGAACATGTAAGTATAATTTAAATATCGTTGAAGAATTTTTAAGTAAAAACTTGCAGGTCCCTTACGAAAAACTTGTGCCTTTCTATCATTTTTTTTCAACAAACCTTCGATGTGCCATGACCAACATAGATAGGGGCATACAAGAGGATTCCCTTAAATTTTTAGATTGCTTCATAGATTATAAGTGCGGGCTTATAAAACAAGCCTCAGAGAATCTTCTACCAGATTTTTTATCACTCATTTCAAAACTACGTAGAGACTCTGAGGTTGGCCGTACGTTAACTCTGAACTTAGGCAGTAAATTAACCAGTGTTGCCTGGAGGATTAAAGTTTTAAGCCGCCTGTACTCAATTTTGGGAATTATTTTGAAGGCTAATAAAGAGGATGATTTTACCTGTGTTGAAACACTTGAAGGAAAAGGGAATTTCCCTTTGTATAAATGGGATGTGTGTTTAAAACTAGAGAGTGATTCTCTAGATATGTTTGCCCTGCCTAAAGTAACTGCTAGTAGAGACAATATCAACAGACATATAGTAATGTTGGTGCCTTTGTTATATGAGACTTGGCTGGAAGTTATTCCAGAGGAAAAAGGACCAAAAATTTCTTCAGGTTTTAGTAATTGGAATATTATATTAAGGGTGGTTTCCAAAAAAGTTTGAATTTTAGAAAGCTATGTGTTAACTAAAGAGGTGGCTTCCCTGTTGACATGCATTACCAACACTTTATATTTGCTATGGAAGTATGTTAAAAGTATTGACAGTGCAAATATTACATTAGTAAGTTGGTTTTTTATAATTTAGTCTTTAAAGTAAATTAAAAAATTTGCAGCAAAGTGTTTTCTTATGTCCAGAGGGTCAAAAATTCCTCATACATCTTTTAAACAACTTTCCATACAACCACTCAGGTGCTCGATCAACTAAAAGCACCAAAAAACTTAAGCTTTTTGAGCAGAACACTGATCCAAAGTGCGTTCAGGAAAACTTGCTTATCTGTTTCTTATATCTGACACTACATGTAAACTGCACAAATAGCAACTTAAAGCAGGAGTCAGGGCCTATTGTGTCATACATTACAAGTGAGTTGCACTTTCCTTGTCTTCAGAATTTGTTATAAATAATACTTTTAGATGTACTGACAAGTAAAGGAACCTTAAAAGACAGCAGTTGGAATTGTTTATTTGAGCTTCTCTCAGAGTGTTTGGGAAAAAATGAGGGGAAGTGGGTAAGAAGTGGGGTAGATGTTAGGATGTTTTTGGAGAACAGCATTGTTTGCTATCAAAATAAAAAGTTTGATCCAGAGGCCAAATTTAGATTGTTCCAGATATTGGCGGGTGTTGTTGATAATAACCAGCTGAACAGGTACTCAACTGCAAAAACCTTTATACTGAATATACAATTGTTTCTTCATCTTAAAGGAATCAAAAATATCAACAGTGGCTCTCTACACTACCCAACCTGTTATGTGAACCTTTTATATCTTACAGCACCATATTGGAGCTTTTGAAGTTGGCTAAAAAGAATTGCCATGCTTTTACTACTGCATTGCTCAAAAAGTTGCCTGAAATTCTTACAAATTTAGAGGATTTGAAAATTGATTTAAGTTCTCAGCCTGAGGATCAAGCAGAGAGGTGTTTGGCTGGGATTTTTTATTACTTGCCTACAGGGTCAGAAAAAGAGTTGGCTTTAGTTACAGAGTATTTCCACAAAGGGGGTAGATTTAAGAGGCATTTTGCAGAAGTTTTGAGTCTGAGGTAAGTAGAAATTTGCATTGTGTTATAGTTTAGATGAGACTTTTTTCCTGTTTCCATTAGGAAAGAATTGCGGAAAATTTAGGAAAATAAAATTGGGCTCTAAAGTACTCTGAGTTTGAGATACTGAGTAATAAATATTTTATCACTGTTGTTTCTTTTATTACTACCCTTACTATTGCTCCCTCAGTCAATGCCTCAGACTTCGTGCCATTCTCCTTACTCCCTTCTGTCTTCCTTGTTGATCGCTTGAATCTTTCCTTGTATGAGAGTGATTAATTCAAAAGTGTTCAGGAGCATTACCAAATTGCAAGCCGCCTAGAAAAGAACATTTACTGGCCAATTTCCAAACGGTTGCAGGGATTTAATACATTAGTATTGTGCGATAGCGTAATTTTTGCGATGGTTAAAGAAAAGGAGCGTGCCGTTACTCAAGAAAGACAAAGGATAAGAAGGCAATAATCCAATAAAGAAAATAATTAAGTTGAATGTGCCTTACAATAGAGGTGCAATCAGCTCTTATCCCTTGAAAGGTAACGATCATGTGGATTTGTAGAATGTTAACACCTCCTAGCCACTATAACTATATTCTTCACGGACAGCTCGCAGTGGGTGAAGGTCGATTTCTTAGATATTCCAAGGTATTTAGTGAGTAGGCGCTTCGACAAATCCTACATTACCAGGCCGTCAGAACAAGTCAGGCGTGTTTTTGAAGATTTTGCTAGTGAACAAAGAGTACCGCCTGATAGTAAAGGTCTTCACCTTAGAAATTCTTCGTTGTTTTCAAAATGAAGTTTAGGCAATGTTTCAGTGCCAGTTCTTATACTTAATAAGTATGAGACATTTTTCCACGAGAAGGTGGGAACTACTTGAAAGCGTGAAATTTTCGATTTGAATTTTTTTAAATTCCAATGTGACCGACTTTTTGGAGAGTTTTTGTCAAATTCGATAGGAGTATCACGTTGCATTTTATTTGAATGCAAATAATCTGGGATTTAGTGAAAACATTCTTGGATATTAAGCATTTTAATTTCATTATGATTGATTTCTTTTTGGACAGTTTTCGCAAAAAATTGGAAAACCTACCAGTACGACTTACGTTAATTGTACGGATAACTCTTTAAAGATTTGAAAATTTGCCAAATCAAATTCAGGTCAGCATCATCTCTTCATTTTTCACCATTCCACAATTTCAGTTTAATTCTTCTTCAAATTTCCTTCTTTCTTTTTGCTTTTTTTCTTTTCTTTCGCGGACTTCCTCTTGGCTCCCCCTTCCTTCAGCTTTCTTTCCAAAACTTCAGAGTGCTTCTGAGACTTGGTGGTTTGCATTACAATCATCCTGGGAAGATTGTGTTCTGATGTTACTTTCTGAATCCACTTCAGGAAATAGAAAGTCAGATCATTCGACATTTAACATACTTTCAGACCGAAATAGATTCTAATGGGTTTATTTTCATTAGGGCAAATTTGCATCAAGTCACGAAAACCACCGTTTAAAATATATCGACCAGACGAATAAACCGCAGTGTACAGTGTACTGTTTGCTATGAAGGTCAAGTTTACTTGGGCCGATCCTGGTACGGACTCGTTTGAAAGACTAATTGTTGTGTTGAGCTAAAATACATACAATAGTGATCCATCGAATTAAGTGTGTGCGATTGCCATCAAATCAGGAATAATTGTTCTTGAAGAGCTATTTAGAGTGTGGTTGCACGCCACGGTTTCCGATGAAAAACGCTCATTGCAGCAGCACATATTGGGAAAACTAGTCATAACCGTTTTTCAAAAACTTTTACAACTTTATTTGTAGCAAAAATGGATTTTCAGTTCTCTTCCAAATTGGAGGAATATTACCAAAAATTCGTGGACTTGCAGGAGAAACTCAGAAAAAGGTAAGAACAATTGTTTGTATTGTACTTAATTTTACACACCCGCATTTCAGCGAAGAGCAACGTTTTCAGCTTGAAATAAAGTTCAATCAAATGGTGCAAATCGGCAAAGAAGAGTGAGTACTTTTCTGACACCTTATCAGCACTTACCTAAGTTCCATTTTAGAGAGCAGGAGTACTATCGAAGACTCAGAACTCAATACAAACGTTTCTTAGACGAAGACAAAAAACGACAGGACCGGAATGAGCGTATTCTCAGGCACCTCGAACGCATTGAGACCAGAATCTCTATGTTATCTGCAAAAACTCAACGAATTGACATCTTGCGAAAGCAGTACCGAGATTTCTTAACACGCCTCACCCAACCTAAGCTCATTGCAATTGGCAAGGAAAAACCCTCAATTATTAAAGAAAACTCATCTTCGCTCCCTTATTTACTCGATGAAGAGCAATTTCTTAATGAAAGACATATAAGTAATCAGGAACAAATGGAGATACTGGACAAATATTTGGAGAATATTTCCAGTCCGAAGTGCAGAGATTTGCAGAAGGGAAAAGAGAAATTGAAGCTTGAAGGTAGGGCAGCAAATCGGGCTAGTGCAGTAGCTGACGATATTATGAATTCTATTTATGTCAGACATTACAATAGGCCTCACGATGCCATGAAAATTCCTCATGAAGTAGCCGTGAAAACGCTCAACGAGAGTAAGGAGCAAACTATTCCATTCCCATTGGTGGGCTCTTCTAAAAGTGGGGAAGGATTTGAGGATAAGAGAATTGATGAACATGAAATGGCAGAACCTAATTATGGAGTGTTCGAGGCACCTGCCAATCTGAGTGAAGACATAAAAATTGTTGAAAAAGAGCAGCAATTATGCGAGACAAAAGAAGAAAATGTAGACCTAAAACTTCAGCCTCAACAAGTTGAAGAAATAAGTTTAGAAACCAACGTAACCAATTCCGAAGTAAGCCCATCCTCAGATGAGGTTGTGTTAAAAGACAAAAACTTGTGTGAGCAGCAAATACAGAGTCTGGAAGGCCCTAACCAGAAAAATGAAGAGAACACTGATGGTATCAAATTAGATTCTGTGGAAAATCTTCAATATAAAACTGAAGAAAATGTTAATGAGGCCCAATTAGACTCTATGGAAAGCCCCCAAAATGCTGAAGAACTAAGTGTAGCTGTGTCTGAGCAGAATCAACAAGATTTACACATAGAGAATTCAGATAAGGTAACGAATAAACAGCAGTTTCAAACATCTGAAAATTGTCTTCAAAACAATGAAAACAATGAACCTGAAACTTCTCAAAATATACCAGAAATTGATGACAAACAAGAACAACCTTGCTTAGAACAATCCGAATACAATGGAACTCAACCTATTCCAGATAACAACCCAGAACAAGGTCCTTATTACAACTACGAGCAGACTTACGACAAAAACCAATACAATCAGCAGGAAGAATCATATAACCAGCAGTTTTACGATCAGTATGGTCAGCCTATTTGGTATGACCAGCACGGGCAAGTGGCGATGCCCGAGTACGACGAAAATGGTCAAATGATACCGCAGTACGATGAAAATGGACAACTCATTATGCTATACGATCAGAACGGACAGCCGTGTTTCGGGGAACCTCAGCAGTATGATGAGAGTGGGTACGGAGAAGTTGGGTCAGAACAGCAGTATGAGGAAGCTAGAGGACAGGAGCAGGTGTTTGGGGAGGTTGGAGAAGAAAAGCAGCAGTATGAAGCAGAGCAGCAACCTGGTGAAGTTGCTAATGAGAAGAAGCAGTTTAATGATGAAGGGGAAGTTGAACAGGTCCTGAATATTACAATGGAACGCGAAGAAGTTCGACAGGAAATTAATCCATCATCGGTTGCGCAAATGGACGAGAAACTGCATTCACAAAAAGAGGAAGCTGAGGAGATAGTCAAAAGTACCGAAAAGAAAGTGGAAAATGGGGGAAATAGAGTGGCGAATGTGATGGATATTTTAGATACAGACACTGAGGCGAGTTCTAAGCAAAATACCAGTAAGGTTTCTAACGACAGTGAATTCGATTTTAGTTAAAACAAAATGTGCTTTCTGCTACATAAAATTTAAATATAGTTAAAAAGTTTTAAAGTTATTTAGATAAGTTTTCTTTATATCCACCCATAAAGCTCGGGCAATAGTAACGAGGGAAAATTGTTAATAAGTTATGTATTTTGAATTATTCATGAAGGAAAATCTCAAAATTTCCTCAATAGGTTAATTTCATACGAAAAATCAATATTGACTCTCCAAACGTGCCTAAAAAGCCTCGATTTCTTTCTGCTCTTTGGCAAAAGAGTGTTTTTCCTTTTCCTCCAACTTTTGAACTCAATGATTCGATTGAGGTAGAGTATTCTTGGGACTGAACAAATTCTTCGATACAACCGAGGAGTTTTTCGGTACGATTTGCTCTGGTTCTGAATCACTTCAAGTCTTCTCCCAGGATTTGCTCCGTTGTTTCTTCATGTGCGTTTAGAGGTATTTATCAATATAATGAAGATAAGATATGTTTATTAAAGAGATGCGATTGGGTAAGTTTTCACATTGATAGAAATGCATTTTTCATATAGAATTTATATAGGCACGCAAGGATTACTAAGAAGAAACACTAATTAATTTACAATTTTCCTTCTTAAATAAGGCTTATTTTAATTGGTTTTGGATTTTGCAGAGTCCTCAGCATCTTCCGGTATCACCTAACACCAAGAAAATTAAAATTAAATGAAACTTCGTTAACATTACTTACCGATTTGGCATCAATTTCTCCTACCCCCAGGCCAGGTTTAGCATTTTTCGGCGCAATCTGGGTCTGATCCAGCACTTCCTTCTCTCTGACCACTGTTTTACTCCATTTCTGTAACCATTTTTCCGAATCAGATTTGGGAACTTCCTGAAATTACCCCGAAAATTAATTTGCTCTCTATTCGCTTCAAGTCACCAACCTTTTTCTTTATTTCCTCTCTCTTCTCCTGTTGGCGTTGCGCATAGAGTTTGTTGGCCAAGTTATTCAAAGTGTTTCTCTTATTGACACCGCCCTCCTCTTCTTGGTTAGCTAACTTTTGGGTGTAGATTTGCGGCCCTAGTTCGGTTAAAATCTGGAAGTCAGCTCTATCGCCTAATTTAAAGCCCCATCCGAAGCGGGAATCCGTTCCTAAAACACCCAAAAAGTTGTCCTATGGTGGCTATTATATTATTATATGTATTACCTTTTTTGAGAGTTGGTATATTGGAATAAATCACTGATAGAATCGAAGGAAGTTCATCTGGTATGATAAAACAATTGATCGCTGAAAGAATCGCATGCGATGAAAGTGAATGTGCCAAGGACATATAGTAATATGTAAAGGATTTTCTAAGCTTTCATTTTTACCTCTTACTTACCGACGATTTGGAGAAGGACGCAGATGAAAAGCACTTTCATTTTAAATCACCAAATGTAGTATAAAACAAATTAATCCATGCCGCACCCGGATGTTACACACTAATTATCAACTGAAACAAATATCAGGCCAATACCTACGACGAGTACTGCAAAACACACGCGACTAATCTCAAGCTTAGGCAATGCTAAATTTCACTTTCATTTATTTTCAATGCCGTCGTCGCCACAAGAAGTTCGTACTTCATCTATATGCAAAGAATACATAGAACTAATTAAGTATTTTAAGAAATTATTACTCGTTGTGTTGAATATGCCGCAATATTACAAAACATTTTCGTTATCACTATCCGCGCTCTTTACGCGTAATACTGAAGAAGACGCAACCGGGTCGCCGAAAACATTAACTTTCTTTTTTAACCAGTGATGTAACGACTTTATTTTATTGTATTAAGTTGGGTAAACTCTATGGTGGTCTATTCATGTAAGGCCCATCGTCTTCCATTAAGTTCAAGTCAGACAATCATTTGGAATATAATTTCAGGCTAAGCTTGCTGCGAGAAGATTTGCCAATGATAGCATGCCCTCCTTTACCTCTTTATCAGGTTAATTGTATGGTTAAAAATATAGAAATATCATTTTCAGTGCAGATTGGTCAGATTACTATTTTAGGGACTTCTCATTCTGCCTTACTCGGCCAGCCTTGAAGTAGTAGGTTCCAGTCATCATTTAGAATCAGGTTGCTTAGGAAATAGTAATTCCCTAGACATTCTAACATTTTCTTTCCAGTGAAAATAAAAGGGCTTTCTGGATATTTAAATGACCCCTGTGAGTGGACTTTCAATAGTCCTGTAAATCCTTCAGGAGTCCTTTTTGGCATTCCAATTTAATAATAATGATTACTATTATTAGTATCAATTAAGGTCTCATTTGTTGGTATATAAATACACAGTGAAATAACTGTACCTATTCATTAAAAAACTTTAACATAAACCTTACATTAGTTATAAATTAGTCCAAGGCATTAATAAAGTATTATAATAAACTGAGTTTTTATACTTAAATAGAAAGACAATACACTCCAAAAAATTCAGAAGTCATCATCATCTGAATCCAAAGCAGCTCTTCTTCGGTCATATTTAACAGAGGCTTTACTTTGAGTCTGAGCACTCACATTCTCTAAAAGATTAATTAATTCTTTTTCTCCTATTTTCGACATTATTTGCCCTGTTTGAGCCATTCTCAAAAGCATTCCTTGTACCATTTGCCCTTTTTCTGGCTTTCCTAACATTAGGGTATTTACTGAAAAAGAGACATTTTTGAGGTATTTTCGGAGATGTTCAATGTTTGTTGGTGTATAAAAAATTTATCAGTAAGCTACACTTTTTTTTTAAATGACGTTATAACACTGAGCTGTTCATAACGTTATGGCAAAGGTAATGCAAGTTCTTCACGTACATCTAGCTCGAGCATTTTGGTCAAGGACCTGTGACAATATGGCATTTTTGGCATCTTCTTGATCTTTCAGTTGTTGCTCCTTGGCCTTCTGCATTTCCTGGTTGGTCCCGCCGCTCTAGAAAGCCGATTTTCATTAAATAGTCCCGAAAATTGACAGAAATGTTGAAGATTTCCCTAACTTGATACTGAGACTGCAGCTCTGCAAGGCGACGCCTCCTCAGTTCCTCTAGTTCAGAATCTCCCATGATTTTCAAAGATGGCAAATGTACTAGGACGTTATTTAGTTAAGTCTAGCTATTTGGAAGGTATGAAATGAGTGAAAATTGGGTTTAATCGGAAATTAAAACTAAATAAAAATAATTTGCAAAAATGAGGAGGACTCTGCCTAAGTCAAAAACTTTGAGGTTAAAGTAGCAATATTAAACTCGGTTGATTATAAAAGGGGTTGTGAGCTCATTGAGCATGCGAAAAAAATGTACTGGATAGTTCTAATTGCAATGGACAATAACAAAATTGAATTATTTTATAATAACTACAATGTAGTTGCAGCAGTTGTTATCCAATGTTATTAAAACTGCAAATAGATTGCATTGTTTCATTCTTTTCATGAAAATAATTAGTCTTTGTTTAGATATTACCGGCGGAAATTTTTAGATATGACGTCATTGAGTATGCTGTATCAGGCTAGTTATTAAGCAAAATGATTAAATATTGGAATGAATTGTAATTAAAACTGAAATACCACTGGAGTTTCAGTTCAGAAGGGAACTTTTAATGTATTTAAGATGAAATTTAAACAAAATAATAGTGTTTTGAAGGTTTTTAATAACAAATAAGACTTCTTCTAGAACAGTCGTATTATGTATCTTTTTAGCCAATATTAAAGCCTCATAAGGACAAAACTCACAAAGTACTGAAACCTGTTGTCTACTGGTAACACAGAGAGTAATAAAAATGTAAAAATAGAGAACGTATTGATAGATATTAATGTTCATATCATAGCTAAAGAGATTTTTTTCTAAAGAGTGCGTATGTAACAGAGGCTTAGAATTATCACAACAAAAAATTCCATGTAATGGTTATCAAGAGCATCATCCCCTGGGGAAGATGCACATTGTCAGCAAGGCTCCCCTGTTTCACTTGTGTGGTAAGGGCCTTTTCCCTTTCTCTATACAAGTTCTTAGCGTGCATCCGCATTTTGGTGATTCTGTCATCGAAAACTGCAGTAGTACTGTTGAAGGGAACGTCTGCGTTGCAGTAGTTTTTGTCACAGCAGGAAATACATATCTGCGCAAAAACTACATAAGAATTTCTTCATTTAATTAAGAAAATATGCTACATGCCGTTTGAGAGTCAACGTCCACACATCCCACTTTATTCCTTTGGCACTCTTTCTCTGTGGTGCACTTTTTGTTCACAAGAACACTTGTCCCTTTAGAGTTCATTATGTGGAGAGTATGACAAAATGTTTCTCCTAAAACGGATAATTGAATGAAAAGTCTATAGTGGCTCTAATGGGAATGATACCAGGTTTGCAGGGACGATCAATGGCGAATTGGTTACAAATTTGATTGTCCGAAACGTTGACGCAAATGTAACAGGTGACCGCGTACTGGTCGAAATCCGGATCCTCCGAAGGGCTATTGATTAAATTCGATCCAATAATTTGTTCCTCTAGGCCAGTGTTTGTGATAAAAATACAACTTAGTAGCATTCGGAGAGTGAACATTACAGTCTAGAAGAAAGGAGTTGTTACATGAATGGCTCTAACAATTACTGATCGCTACATGAGAACAATAACATAACATATCTAATTAATACCTTACTCAAATAATAAATTTCGGCCAAACGTTGGAGGACACATGATTTTGCCCTTGGGGTAATATCACTTCATGTAAAATTATTTTTCCCGTTACATCTACATAACTGCACGACGTAATCTGCTGCGTAAGCCGAAGTCCCGAGCATGGTCATCAATAATGAAAAAACCGCTTATGGAAGGGCGCTCATTGCCCTTTGCTCGTGAGCTCAACTGAAATATTGAGGGCCCCGGGAGCTTCCGAAAGCGCCGTCGAATTTGTCCGATCGACGCCGATTCTGGATAAAGCGTCGGGACGTCGCCGCCAACGCCGTCGTCCTCCATATGGACCACCTCCGACAAATAATAATGGTTTGTCTGTTGCTTTTGCTTGTCCTTTATTTCTTGACGTCGTGATAAATGGGGCAATATACGAAAGCCGGTGAATGGAGACTTGCATACTTAACAAAAAGGAAATTAATGGCACTTTTTAGAGTTAAAAACATTTTATTTCTCAGATATTGAATTACGCAATAATGGTGCATTTCCCTATACACATCAGGATGAGCAATTTGCTACACATTTACCTATCAACCACATAAACTATTCAATTTAATACAAAATAGTAAAAAACATTGTCATCATAATTTACAATTCCTCCCGAACCTGGAGACTGTATTGCAGAACGTCTTCTCACACCCCTTTCTCATCGACTTTATTCTCTCTTTTCGTGACTTGCCAAATCTGCGAACGAGTTTATCTAAAAATGCATTTTCTTCGACCCACACATTCTTACCATCATACTCTTCTTCGTCATCTGCATCAATTATATCAGAGCAACAACACGCCCATAGAATCAACAAAAAAAACATTGAGGGTAAAGAGAACACAACTACAAGAAGAAGCGGATTTCCCTGCCACATGTCCTCGAGGTTCCGCTTGAGGTCGAAAAATCGCCTTGCTAAGTTTATATGTAGGGCATCACCACCATAAACCTGGTATTAAAATGATTAAAGAAACCATAAGTTTACTAGAACGCCCATACCGGAGAAGTGTGGTTGATCACTTGCTCCAAAAAGTCCTCTATAGCTTCTACGCTCATTACAGCAGGGTCGTCGTCGGGCACATGATGATGGTAAGTGCTGGAATTTAGTACTAACAGGTAAGGCAAGGCAATGCGGTCCATGAGAATGCTATTGGCCAAATCACCATTTCCCATCCAACCGAATTGAAAGTGTTCATGGTAGACATCTCTTTTCTTGCTGCAAGTAACCATAGGGTGGACCGTATTTGAAATATTCCCAACAAAAATTCACTTATATTAGTAAATACTTCAATGAGAACAAAGATGAATGAATTTTTTGTTGTTTTTGAGATATTTGGACAGTTTTCTTGACAATGGCGAACAAGATTTTTAAGACGTGGAGATTAGAGATTTGAGATTTTTTTCGAGTACACCCTTTTTTAGTGCTTTTTATGCTTAAATTCTAACTTGGTGGCAATAAATGATTTCTATTTCTCTTAACAAGGGCCTTTACCTTTAAATTAATTCAATGTAAAAGGCAGAAAACACGGTCAAAATTAAAGCCGACACATTTAATTATATTGAAATCTTATTCATTTAATACCCATTTTCCATATAAGCCTTACCGGCTTAGCGTTTCCACCTTGTTTCGGAATTTCAGCATGTCTTCCGAAACTTGCTTAGCCCTATTTTCTTCTACAATGGCCAATACAATGTATTTGCCAGTCTGCATAACTTCCTTCAAGTTCTCATTGGAGATTTTCGGAAAAGTTTCAAACCGTTCTTGACTGATCCATTTGAATAACGTCGAATTCAAGTTTTCCAGCTGACTGTCGTTATACTCGTCCTTAGCTAAAACGATTTATTAAAAAAACGCCAAATTGATTGAATTTTTAAACCGTTGTAGAAGTACTGCTCCCCTTCTTTATGCACCAATATCACCGGTGTTTTTAATATTCCTAAAATCTCCCTTCCCATGGCATCATTAATGGAATAGAAGAATATATGGGGCTGCAATTGACTGGCGATCATGTAGTAAACGTCCCATAAGAAACCTATTTGGATAGAAATAGTATTCTTGCTCAAATTTGAGCAAAAATGTCTCTATACCCTCTCTATCGCCCACGTACAAAAAAAACAACTGACTCTGGTTTCTAAGCTTATCTATGCTCTCCATCTGTCTAATTTCTTGTACCGGAGGTCCAGCCATTCTCAGGGCATAATCTACCAGAGCTTTCTTAGTCCTCTCTCCGTTGTATGTGTGCTCGTAGTCCGGCCTAAGGCTAAAAAAATTATTTGCTATGTCTAATTTATCCCTCAATAAGTCCATACAGACTCTTACAATTTAATAGTGGGAGTTGCGTAGGCCTTAAATTCACTAGCAACATTAGGAAATTTGGTAACGTCCACTTTTCCAACTTTAATGTTGGTTCGTGTTAGGGCTTGAGCTACATGCAACCATATCGGTTCCAACTTCTTGCAATGGCCGCACCATGGGGCGTAAAACTGAACCAGCCAGATACCCGAATCTTTACGGATTTCGGGGAAACGATCACTGAGCTCTATCACTCTGGATGAGTGTGTGAGTGTTCCTGAAAAGAAATAAAGCAAAAGATAAATTTAGTTACAGGATTTTGTGTCAACCTGAAGTTGGTAACATAAAAAATGTAGGAATAATCCATTTATTTAATAAATTATGAGCCGATAATCATGAGTATTGTTGAGGTTCTTTATTAATAATAAGTAATCGATGGTTCATCGGAAGATTAACTGAACATTCCAAGGCCGTAAACAAACCGCAAATCTCGTTAAAAAAAGTAAATACCTCACATTGTCAGCGAGAATACTGTGTTTCTCTTGAGTGCTGTGAAGATTTGCAAAAACTCACCAAAAGTTACTGCAAACACAAAAGCGATCATCCTCATCGCATATTTTTTTCACCAAATTTTCCTGTGGATACGGTCAACATTGAAGTTCGAATGCTACTGCTAATGGTAATGTCACAACAGGAACAGGCGCAGTTTCCCTTTCATGGAAACCCGATCGATCAGGCAATTTGCACCAAATGGAGCGATCGCGACATGGAGGAGGAGTTTTGTACTACAATAAGCAAAATATTGTACTAAAGGATGTTTTGTGTACAATTGTTTATTAAAGTTAAGGGTGCACTGTTTCATTTTGACTATCATCAATCTTTAATAAGATCATTGTTATTAAAAATTGTGCTTCAGTTTTTGTTTTGTTATTTTGCAAATTATTTTCTGCCTCTATTTGGCACACGATTTTTGTATCTCAATATTTTTGATTACATTATTATTTATAAGATCAATAAACAATTTACATAATTATTATCTAAGTAATTTTATACTATTTTTAATGACTTTGTTGTAGTCAACACAACAATTTTCCTTCACTATTCTGTCAAGAGATCTAAAACAAAATGCGGAAATTTACAATTAGGTTTCTAATACTGAATTGCATAATAAACGCCTTAATGGAAATATTTTTAAGCTCAAAGTGAAACTTAACGAAATTATTCATGTTTAGTACATTATTGTCCTTGCAGACTGTCTTCAAAATTGTTTCATATCATTTTAACATACTTGTACCTCATTAAATATTCCTTCTCCCCATTCAAGAATCTGATCGCTAATAGTGAAGTCAGGATTCGCACTTTTAATATATGATATACTTCTGTTGAAAGTTGCTGACATAACGTTACATAACAAATTTCCTTCACCACTCTATCAAGATACCTACGTATGGGTGGAAATCTAAAAACCGTTCTCTTTCCACTAAAGCGCTTTCATTGATTCGTAAGGCAGTAATTTCCATCGTGACTAATTCATCAAATCACCTTAATAATAATGTTCAAAAAGAATATCTTAACTTTGGTTAAATAAAATATTGTTCAGGAATCTTTTTCAAATAAGACTAGAATTTGAAAGAAATAGTTTAGAATTAGAACTATCAATACCTTATGAAATCTTTGACCATTTTAAAGTTTTTTTTTACATATTTTTTGCGCTCGGACATCACTTAATGACGTGTAAATTCGAGTTATTCAAATTTCATTAACTTCCGTGTCTTAATTGAATTTACAATAAATCATTTATTAAAACCTGTTACATCATTATTCGATGATATCTCGATGATTTGAGACGTGAAATGCCGTTGAAATTAGCGAAAGTCATCTAAAACACATTTACTGCCTACAAGCCAGGAAGAAGATAGGACGTAGCAACTCACGCCACATTCAAATCGAATTATAGCAGTCCAAAGTGGTTCCCTACTAGAAAAACCAGTTCTCTAACATTCTTTAATTATTGATTCATTATTTCCCGATGAATTTAAATTTGAAACACACAGAAAATACTCCCGTAGGAAAAGTTTAGTCAGAGACGCGTTCCAGTAGATGGTGCCAGTGCTGTTTTCCAAGAGTCCTGTTTGCTATAGAGGGTGCTTAAATCATCAATTGACGATGGCGCCACCTCAGATAAAATGTTCTTGTGTTACTAGTCTATAACTTATATCCGCCATTGTCAAGAAATTAATATCTATGTCTCAAAAATGCGGGTTTATAGACAGTAATTATTTATGAAAGCATTACTAAATTTAATTATGTTTATTATGTATGTTTATTGTCGTGTTTAATTGTGGCACAATAGAGTTTTCTCTGTACAAAACGATGTAATAGTCATTTGCGGAAAATGCTGATTTTCTGCTAGATAGACATCATAATTTTGTCATAATATTTCGCATGATTTAATTCAAAATTATAGACAAACCAACTAGTGGTGTAATAAATCTTAATCTGGTAAATTGGACTTTATTAACCACATCTGGAGATATCTGCAATAATAGCCACGTATAAACCTTTGATTTCTGATGCTTAATCCTATATTTTTTCAAGGTTACAGACCCAATTAAGAGCAATTCAAATCGGTTGTGCATGGAGAAATAAAATCGACAAGTATCGCAGAGAAGATAATTTTCTATAGAGTTTTTATTAGAGGAAGACATGATTAAATTGCGGCATCATGCTGATGATTAAAATTAGGAAGACTGAGTTCTGATTGGTTGCGAACAATCACAATTTCTTCTTGAAAAACTCTAGAATTTCTGAGGCATGCATTTGGTATTTTTTAAACGAGGTTTAAATTTGAAATACTGTGGCGTGGTATTGATTAAAAACAGCTGGTTTGATCGATTTGGACGTTGACCGAATCCCGTCCTTGCGGATTTGACCGGTTGATGGCAGCCGAGTCATACCAACAGCTGATCGTCGCGTGTGGGATAGGAGGCCCCATTGCCCAACAGCAACTTGAGTGCGGCATTTCGGTGCCGGTTACCCATCCTATGGTTAGACATATTGCATGTTTTTCTATCTATAGTTGCTATTGCCAGTCTCTAAGCTAAGTACCATGACTTCACACCACATCTCCTATCGCATTAGTTTTACCTAAAAGTGACTTTGCTTGCGGAAGGTAAGTTTCGTTGCTTTGTGTACTCAAATTTGTAATTTCTCTGTATGCGGATAAATCTTAAATAGTTTCACTTTATTAAAAAAATTAGAAGGCCAATGCATAGAATTCATTGGTAGCAATATAGGTAGGTAAATTGCCCTACCTAATTACTACACACTTATCCACATCCGCTATTTTAGTATGTTATTGGCCGTGCCCAATCAAATTAGACCGCTTTGTTATTAGAGTAAATTCGCTACTTTGTTATTAGAACTTAATAGCTCAGTTTCAATGTAAGCTTTGTATTTAAAAGAGATTTTAGCAGGATATTCAGGTACCCAACCGCTCGCCCTTAGAGAAGCTTGAACTGTCTGACCCCCTTCATGAAGGGTAGATTTAAACCGGTTTCACAATGTATGCTACGTATCTGCCCATATGTCCCACAGAGGTTCCTTCTTATTTTCCCTCAATTTATACGATATGGTTCGTTTATTATATGCAAACTTGGCATCTATATCTAATTATTATTCGGTTTTCGATGTTTTAATTCTTTTCGCCTTCCTTCCTAGTCGGCCTTGCTTCTTACACGGTTTAATAAACCATAAATCCATTGTTCGCTGTTTACACGATAAATACGTTAAATTACGAACTAGATACTTTGCACTATTCGATGTTTGATTTTCTATAAAATACCTTTCATTTAAAAACTAAAGGAGCGATAATTGCTCACCAGCGGGTGGGCGATGCTTTATCAGTGCCATCATTACCTAATGATATCACGATGTTACGTCTACGCGTACGTATGTACCTAATATAAATATGTAGCACGTCGTGGGTAATATGAGCAACAATCTATACGAATTCGAGCGTATCGTAGCAGATTTCACATGTGCAGACTACCAGGCGCCTTTACACGTTTTTGTGTTTTCCCCGATTCTCCGGAAACTACGCACGTGATGTACGCGTTAACTCATTAAATATACACTGATAATGATTACGATTTTCATGGTTAAATTCTCCACGTTACAAAGGTCACGGTCACGGTGAAATATGGTGTCAAGTTGCATTACGCAACATCTCAATTGATCATTGCTAAGTGATTTTCAATCAAAACGTGGCATTCGTGTTTTCCATCGTTTGAGAATTGGAACGCCACTGTTTACCATGACGTCAGAGTGATGTACATGTGCAGATAGATATCAAGTTAGGGCAATTTAGGGTGCATGTTGCGTCAGTGTTTACACCACTTGGGGGCAAAAAACTAAATTCGAAGATTTCGTGAAGAATAACGTACTGCGATGTGATGAACTGCATTAAATACCTTATCAATGGCAATTGATAAATTCGTCATTAAGTTCAACTTAAAATTCCTTTAATACATTGTAAAATAAAAATTAAGGTTTCACCATTACTTGATGGTGATGTCTTGCGGTCTGATAAGGTGAATTGATTGGTATTGTCTCGACAGCTTCAGCGGTAGCATGTTTGCTTTACAATTTTCTATTACCTCTCAAATCAGCGATAAAGCGAGATTATTGCGGAGCAAATTTATAATTTAACGTGCATAGAATTAACATCGATTGATTGACGGTTTTCGTTTTCAGGTAGCATTTTTCACCCACGTGAAATCTTGTGATAGTATGAATTAAGGCGTTCAGAGACTGACAAGGGTGAAAATGGATCCGATTGGGTACGTTTTTGATTAATACTTGTGTAATTATCTAATTCGATCCTGTTTTTTTAGGTCAAGCTGCTTTAACCTCCAGTAAGTATTGCAAATACAAATTTACTGTTACTGACTTGTCTGCATCGAAATTCGGTTCATTTTTCAAATAAGAATCTCAATTCAAAGTTCAATTTCTGCTGATTGTATGACTCGCTGGATGTATTAAATCTCATCGAAAGGTCAGCCCTTGAATCATTGAGTAATTGTGTTAATAATTTGCTCCTTTAAACATTTCGCGCCGAGCGATCGTTACTATTTTATTCAATAATCCTCAACCAAACTCTTGAGATGCTATGCAAATTTTCCGGTATTACACACAAAGTAGTACGATACCCACAAAGCAATAAATCATTATTTATTCATAGTCGCCACGAGTTCATAAATAATTTATATATATGTATATATGTGACGAGTAAGAAATGCCCGAGTCGATTTTTCCAAAAACGGCGTTCGTCTCTATCGAAATTGCTATTATTAGGATCGTAATTTGTTGTAAATTATATGTATGTGTTATTGTCATTATCAGGTGTTCAATGATGACTGTGGGCTTAAATGTTATTGTTATTATTCAATAAATATTGTTATCGTCAGGTAGTAGAGTCGAGGACAGTTTGACGTCACTCTTAATTCGATGATGAAATAATATTTAATGGAAGTCCATTAGTTTTTCCGTTTCTCTGAAAAAAAAAGAACATTGGCAGCGTCGCATTAGCGCGCTAGTATAAGAGTTGTGTAGAAAATCCAACATAGCTGCGTGGAAACAAGGGCATAAAATTTTCCGATCAAATAACAAAAATTAACGATCACCATAACGGCTCCATTTTGAATTAAGGAAAAAAACGCGATGAATCGTCATTTTGACGGAAGTTTGTGCGCGCGATAACGCATTCTCGGGCAAATTTTATGCCCTATATGCAGGCATGAAGTACCTAGTACTTATTCAAATATTCTCGACACTGTCGGAACTGATTCGAGCCTAATTAAATTCGATAATTTGTTTTAATTTCCGATGCCGTATTTTGAAAAAATATAGTGTGAAATTGGTGCGTTGCCCTCACTATAACCGAATGTAGAAATTGTTCTAACGCAGGGCTCCATTTTGGGATTTTGAATAGGCATCTTGTCACAAGATGGCCGCCATTTTTTGAAAGAACGTCAACTTCAGTTAAACAATTTCAAAAGAAATTTTAAGATATTTTCAAAATCTGTTTCTCTTTATAATCTATGATTGTACGTTTAATTTCTATCTTTTTTCAGAATTGGCGTAACTGAAAGGGTTCGCCTTGAAGAAGAAGAGCGCAAAAATCAAAAACTAGCGGAAATAATATGTAGCGTTCGATCTCTAACAAAGTATGAGGGAAGGGCTCTTAAAAGTATTTATCCCCAGGTATTTATCCATAAACAATAATACTTAAAAAATCAGATAATAATTAAGCTAACTTGCAGCTGATAGCAGCAGCAATAGCTGCCTCTTACCACATAGTAGTAGGCGTAGGAATGGCATTTTCCGCCATTTTGATTCCGAATTTGATCAGTAACGGAACAGAGACGTTCAATAACGATCAAATACTCGCTACCAGAAGTGAAGCTTCGTGGATTGGTAAGAACAAAAGTTATGTTTTAATGTACCATGCAATTCAAGTGAAAAATATATCGAAGAAAAAATTCTAATTACATTATCAAATGTCAGAATATTAATTCTGATTGGTGGCAGTTGTTTTTTTTTTAAGTCGTTTGCGAACCGTCATCTTAGGCATTCTACCACAAAACAGCGTTGAACATTTTTTCTTGGATATTCTCGTATTTTTGCCAAATAAACTTGATTTTTCCCCAGCTTCTGCTGTGGTCCTGGTGACCCCAATTGGGGGAATATCAGCTGGATTCATGATGGACAGCATCGGAAGACTGAATACCATAAAACTGGCATTAATTCCAAGCTTTATCGGATGGGCTTTGATAGCGACAGCCACCAATGTTCCCATGATGATCGCCGGGAGAGTTTTAACTGGATTTGCTTCCAGTAAGCTTTGACTTATATGCATATACATATGTATACCATAAACTGTTTATTATAAATATCATCTATTTTTTTAGCTTGGGGGAGCAGTCCTGCAACTGTCTATATCACAGAAATTGCTAGAGCTGATGTGAGGGGATCCTTGATTTCCCTTGCTCCGGCATTCGCTTCTTTAGGTAATAATTGCGGGATAAGAGGTTCTACTCCAGAGTGCAGAATATGATATTTTTCAGGTATGATGCTAACTTTTTTAAAGGGCTGGTTCATAAGTTGGAGAATAGTCGCCTGGACCTGTTTAGTTTATACAGTTATTCCAGTTCTGCTCCTTCAATTCTTCGTACCGGAAAGTCCTCCTTGGTTGATCTCCAAAGATCGCACTAAGGAGGCTGAAGATGGGATAAAGTGGTTGCATAGAATGCAGCCTCAGCCAGAACACAGGGTTTGGTTTAATTGCGTTAAATGGATAATGAAATGTTATTGGGATAATTTTAGAGCGAAACAATGGCAGAATTGCAGTTTAAGCTCATGCAAAAGGAGCACCAAATGAAGTTAGAACAGGAGAGCAAAAACGGTACTGGATTTTTGGTTAAAGCCAAACAGTTTTTGAAGCCTACAGGCTACAAACCCATTTTAATCCTCTTTGGATTGTTCTTTTTCCAACAGTTCTCTGGAATTTATATAACGTTATTTTATTCGGTAACTTTTTTGGAGGTTTGTAATTTTTTTGGAGGATTTACACGTACCTAAACAACATAATATTTTAGGAAACACATTCCTCGATAAATCCGTACTTAGCCTCAATCCTCATTTGCACAGTCCGTTTTATTATGTCCTGTGTAAACACGTATATGCTGAAAAACTTCCAAAGGAGGCCTCTAATCATGACTTCCGGAGTGGGAATGGCTTTGTGTATGGTGTTTTCTGGATTATTCACTAAATGGATTTTAGAAGGTAAGTCGTGCGAAAACGAGAAAATGGCAACAATGCACCGTTCACTTGTTTAAGAAAAAAATCATGGTTGCTGACAATTTCACGCAAGTTGTCGGCCATTTTGCCAGTATTTTTTGTCCGAATTACGGATGTTACTGACTATTCCAGGTACATCACAAATGACATGGGTTCCGACGGTATTATTGCTCTGCTACGTCATTACATCCATGATCGGGCTGCTGCCCATACCATGGACCATGACTGCCGAGCTTTTCCCTATAGAGATCCGAGGCGTCGCCCATTCGATTTGCTACAGCGCCAATAATTTGCTGCTATTTGCTTCAGTGCAATCCTTTTATTCTTTGGAGGATTGGTTTGGCGGTATCGTCGGAATACAATGGTAAGGAAAGTCAATAAACTTACGTCATTTGAAATAATTCCTGAGGAACTTCTTAGTCTCCACCCTAAAAAAATCTTACTCCCGATGTTAAATTGACGTACGCACTGTTTGGCAGTGATGAACTATAGTGTGACAATTGCGCATTTTTGACATCTTTATCAAGGGTGACAATATTTTTCAGGTTCTTTGCTGTGATTTCCGTTCTCGCCGGTGTCTACACGATAATATTCCTCCCTGAAACACATAATAAAAAATTATCGGAAATTAGGGACTATTTCCTTAATAGTGGTGCCATCTATCTATTTGCGAAGCATAACAAGAAAGCTCCAGAAGCAGAGAGGAAGAGTACATCCAGGGCTCCAAAGAATATCGTCAAAACCGAGAGATTATTGAACAATGATGTTTAAGTGAGAAATAATTGATTTATTTTTGCGACGTTTTTGTATTAAAACGTCTACTTAAACTTGTTCGGAAACTTGTGTTAGGTATGGTAGCAGAAATTGGGTCAAAAAGGTACTTAAAACATTCAACGATTTGGCTTGAAAATAATAAATAAAATGGCTGAAAAAATGTACAAGGCGTTCCACACTCGGTAGAACATTGTGCAAATTTGGTTGTGTAGGAAAGTGAAAGTTCTGCACATTTTTAAAATATCGTATGCATTGGTACTGCCTCCGTGGTGAAGTAGTACCAACTATAACGGTGTCCTTCCATTTAAAATTATAAAGTTGGCGTTACTGGGCCATAGAAACTACTAAATTAGATCTCTCAAAGTACTTTAGAAATTTAGATCACTTTCATTGTCTTGCACAACCTATTTTTTAAACCAATTCTCTAAACCGTTTTTATAACATTAATGCTCCATCGTGTTTGGGACATCCTATGTTTTCTGTGACAATATATTGATAATATTTTGATACAATTATTGTGCATTAAGACGTCGAGGGAAATGGAAATTCAATATGGCCGCTGAGGGTAGTAATGAAATCGTTAGTGAACCGGTAGCCATTTTGAATTTGGGGTTTGATGTCTGGCAGACTGGGAATACGCTATACTGGCTGTTCTAAATCTAACATTTGCTAGTAAGAGCTTTGAAACTTACTGTGGATCGAATTTGGGGCACCCTATATAGTGCTAACTATTAATAATAAATAGTTTTCCAGTGTTTAGCAATTATTAAACGTTTTAATTTTAAGGTTTTTTATTTAGCAAAATTAAGCAATGTTTTTATTTCCTTAGTGCACAGCCGATTATACACACACTTCGACACTTTTGTGATATACAAATGTACAAGTAAGCTACTTATTTTGAAAAAATATACGGTTTTATATCCACATTTCTAAGAGTTTTCTTTGTACAAGTTAAACCACCCGCAACGTTACAATGACGTCATTAATTTACATCATTGTAACGTCATTGTTATATAAAGAGTTACCTGAAGTTACAAACCGATGACCGGACTGCTGAAACAAACGGACAAATAGCGACAGACAAAAGAGAGGAAATGTGAAGATTGGCAATCCGATGGACGATTGGACGTACAGACAGGCAAGTCCGTTTTTCTTTTGCTTCGTGTGTAAAGAGAGGTGAAGGGCATAAATGCCGTATTCAGAGCACAGTACCTTCAACTCAGCACGAAGGTAGCTCACAACTCCATACATGTTTAAGGGACAGCATAGATATAGATTTTAAAATACAACTCAACACGTTCTTTATTGAATAAATAATTGATATTCGTGTAAAAACTGATTTTATCGCTCTAAATATAAATACAGACAAACACGGAAAAACCCCTTATTGAACATGAAAATATATAAGATGAAATACTCAATTTTTCGAGACTTTTGCGAAACCTTTCAGGCTCCCGGATTCAAATATCTCGCAACCGAATCAAAACTGCATAGGTAGGCACAATCCAGAAAACTTAGCCTTTGTTCATTAAAGCTTCCAGGTATTTCTGGATCCTCTGCATCTCCTTCGGAATGGTCGTCATAGCTTGCATAACTGCGACCATCTGGCAAGATTGGTCAGAGGAGCCATTTTACATCACATCAGATAGTAACTCCATTCTAATGACTGAGGTGGATTTTCCAGGGATTGCCATCTGTGATATTAACAGAATCAGTAAGAACAAAGCCCTGCAACTGGCCAAAAACTTGTAAATAGGGTTTTTATTGTTCCCTATCGTCTCCATTACATAGGAAGTCTAATTCAGGTCAACATTCTCGATGAATGAGTCTTTAGAGACTCTGATGCATTATATAACGTCTCTGGGAAATCTCCACGACTTCGGAATTTCTAGATCAGAAAAATTTGAATTGATCCAAGAACTCTTTGAAAGATACGATGGTGGTACTCATTGGGATGATGTGTTGAGGCGCATGAGTAATTTGGTAGTACCCTGCGAGGAGCTTTTGAAGGATTGTACTTGGGACTCTGTAGAACACAATTGTTCGGATTTATTTGGAATCAGAATGACTGAAAGTGGTTTTTGTTGTATTTTCAATTATGTTCCATCTACTGAAGAAACCGATGTGTAAGTTTCTGCAGCTCAAATTTTCGAAGAAGAAACTTCCCTGAAGTTTAGGAAATGAGAGTCGCAACCTCCTAAAAGAGCCATTGAAATTCCCTGGAACTGGACTGGAGAGGGGTCTTGCAATCACAATTAACATCAACCGTTCTGACTACTTTTACACTACCTTAGCAACACGAGGCAGCTTGCTGAAATTGTTCCTTAGTCAGGATTTTCCAGATTTTTCTAGCGGATCCATGAAGCAAATTATCGTTCAAGAAAAGCAAAAAGTTTTCGTGGACATCACCGCCAATGCTTTGATAACAGACACAGACATTCGATGGATGTCTGTGAAAAAGGTGGATAATCAATAAGAGCTGCTGATCAGGCTATAAACTCATGCGTTTCCAGAGAGACTGCAAATACCGAGATGAGGACACCTCTCAAGTCGGCACCTACAGTTCGAGCAACTGTTTCGTCGATTGTAGAACTCAGGTCATGAAGGTTCTTTGCGAATGTATTCCCTTCCTGCAGCCCTTCGAGCACACAGATGGCACCAGCAACAATAGAGTGTGTAATTTGATCGATTTGATCTGTTTAAATAAACATAGAAGTTGGTTTCCAATTGTCAATCGAAGGATAAAAATCACAAGGGTGTATTGCAGGCAAGCTTCAAAGGTATTACCCTACATACGGTCGTGCTGAAGACCAAGACGCCTTGCTTCTGGATATCGACGACTCTCTGGACTGTTCAGAATGTTACCCTAACTGTGAGGAAGTGTCTTATGGAATTAATGCCAGATTTTTCTACTTTGATGGCGATGAAATCCGTCAATACGCGTAAGCTTCATTTTTTTTTCTTTAGGAAGAACGTAATTGTCGTGAATTCCAGAAACTCGTCAAGGGTATACGTGTTTTCGAGCAATGTGTATGCAAACTTATCAAGGAAGATGGTGAAGGTTACTTGGGCTCAAGGTTTATGTATGAAAAATTCTCCTTTAATCTATGCCTGTATATCGCAAGAAATTAATATTTCAGGCACTTTAGGGGGAATCATTTCCCTAATACTGGGCGTAAGTGCGATTAATATTGTGGAACTCCTTGTCGTCTTAACCAAGTTGATGATCTCAAAATAGGATTTTTAATTCAAATATTTTTTCCTAAGAGAACTCTCAGTGACGTCACCACTTTTTCACAGAGCGAAATTCGCAGCGATTTCACCTCGTCAAATGCCTGCAGGAATCGTGAATGCTTATTAGTAGTTGAGAATATATTATTTTTGAGCCGCTTGTAAAGATGGTCAGTGAATAAATTATAAAAACCCTCCAGCTTTTTTTTAATCAATAATTTAATCGCTTTTCCTATAATTTCCTTCTCTAATAAATCAACAAGATATGCTCAATACATATTAAAAAATACGTAAAGGCGATCACCAGAAAGTATCAAGGAGGTTTTGAGGTATCAGAAGTATGTCGTGGACAGATTCATGGGTTCCTTGTTGTGTAAACAGCAAATGGGTTCATTAACGCCCTACGTTTACGGTTCACTGTCTGCTGCCTAGACCTCTGGTTACCGATTAAAAACAAAACAGCACTGACCATAAAAAATACTTGTCGCAGAGGGTGAACTGTAAACGTAGAACGTTGATTATGTCATGAAAACTCTGACTGACCACAGATACAAGATGTACTTATCTACGACATGCCTCTGATGTTCAAGCGCTTACTTGAAGATTTTTAACGATCACCCTTAAATTTGTGCCAGAGAAAAAGAATAACCAGTTTGAATTGGCTTATAATTGAAAATTGTACCTAACAGCTTGTGGCGTGTAACTCATACGTTAAAAATTAATTAATACCATTAAGGCATTTGTTAATAAACTGAAAGACGCTAGAAACGTAACTTTCCTTATTTTCTGGTAAATGTTTCACATGAAGGCTGTTTTCGTAGCACAATGTAGTAACATCAACTCCAAGCTTTCGGCGAAAGGATGCGAACGATTCTACATCCTGTAAAAAATGAGAAACTCGTTGCGGCAAAATGGACATTTGCATTGGTGCCTTACAGTGTGAGGTATCAGATCATCATTCTTAGAATAGATGAAGTGCTGAGGGCATCTGTTCTTTTCCATTTTGAGGTTCTCAAAGGGGTTGTTCGAGTGTTCTTTTTCTCTTGTCAGAAACTGATTCGTAATTACCTGAAACTCAAACTTATTAATTCATTTTGCGTACTAAAAAAAGATTGTTGTTTTCCTATTATATGCAGGGTGCTTTATAACTAAGCGATCGAACTTACAAAGATTATTCATTGCTATACTAAAAGACGTTTAAGCATAAGAACTCACGTCCGGAAACGTTTCTGTAAGACGTTATAGTCTCATCATGCTTTAAGACAGCTATGTTCAAAAATGCGTTTTGCTGAGTTATATTATCTATTTTCGAACCAGAACTTCTTGAAAACGCCCCATTAATCGTTCGACAGCAAATGTGGTTGCAGCGTGACGGTGCGTTTGCACATTTTTCTATGCAAGCCCGGCAGTATTTGCATCGTCAGTTCAGACAACGTTGAATTGGCAGAGGAGGTCGAGTTGGGTGGCCACCCGGGTCACCCGATCTGACACCGTTAGATTTTTTTCTGCGAGAACATGCAAAATCTCCAATTTATGAAACGCCAGTGGAAATAGAAAGAGACCTGATTGCATAGATTACTGCGACATTGGAAGTCGTTTAAAACGATTATGAAAAATTTCTAGTCAAGTCCCCAGAAGCTACGCACGTCGTCTAAACAGGCGCATTAAAGTTTAAGGACGATATTGTGAATAATTATTGTAGTGTTATTTTGTACAAACAAATTAAAATGAAACGTGGTAAAATTCGATAAAACACATTTCGGAAGAAAACTGTCTCATCATGAGACCGTACCGCTTCAGGGGGAGATCTTTTTGGATATGGACTCTAATGCTCAAATGTATTCTATTGTGGCACTGAATAATCCTTTGAAATTTGATTCCAGAGTACTGAAACATGCTGTATATTCCCTAGTAATTCTAGATATTTGCTTCAAATTACCTCTGCGATTGTTTATTCGAAATTTTTAAAGATGGCGAGTTATAGACGCCTGAATATACGCAGAGAGGGGTAATTTTTTAAGTTTCGCCTCCTAGTGTACTAAAAGTCATTTTTCTTACTGTGTAATGGAATTTGAGTAAATCAATTTGCGATTCCCAATTTTCATTTGAAATTACTTCATTGGGCCTTTATCCGAAATTTGGAAACAAAGCGCGAGAGGGAGAGAGAGAGAGAAAGAGGGAATTAGAGAAGGTTATTTATGTTTCTGTCTCTATTCTTCTTATTGAAGTAATATAGTTCACTGTGTCAAACTGATCCTATGTTCTCTTATATCAGCTTGTATCCAGAAGTTTTCACGTTCAATTGCCTCATCAGGTTTACAGTCGAAATTTTCAAACAAAGGTCATTAGGGCCTGCTGAAGAAACACAGTTTTCCACGATTTTTTTTAGATTTTTGCTCAGTGTACTTAGAGGTTTACAGTGACACCATGCGACGGCAAGGTCATTTCCCAAAAATAATACGAGTCCTTATCCTAAAATTGTACGAGGACTGATCTACAGAATTACAATAGTATGTTCGAATTTAACCCCATTTCAAGTTAACTTATAAGTGTGGCTTATAGTTGTTAAATTCTATCAATTTTTGAGTTCGAGAAATTGCCTCGAAAAATCAAATTTGTAGGTATTTTTCCCCAGTTTCCCATCCATTTCATCGAGCCTCAAATTAAATAAAAATTTACCTCAAAGAGCCAAACAGCCGATAGGAACAACGTCATTACCAACGAGAGGGAAATGTTGTAAAGAAAATTGCCCTCTACAATGGCAGTTAGAGCTCTGAAGAGACTCGCCACCCTCCTCTTTCCTGGAGCGGAATCAAAGACTACCCCCTTCAGCTAAAACACAAAATTTCTCAGTTTGTTGTGGCTAAAAATTCCTGCTACCTTCACGTCTGTCTATCTCACTTGCGGCAGCTTACCTCTAAGGGTTTATCACTATGGTCTAAGGCCTGCGAGAAGTTTTGGTATAGGAAAGCTCCTCCATTGGAGAAGCAGTGGACGATAATGGGGTGGTTGTCGAAGTTCAAATCAAACAAGAGTTTGACCAGTTTCTGACCAATGATAGCCATTTGCTGTCTGTTCATAAAGAGCCATTTCATCGGCGCGGTGTACCTTAGAGTTATTAAACTAAAAAAATACGAGAAAAAATCCATGTCGGCAACTAAAAATCGACTTTAATACTGAATTAAGCTCACCCTCGTTCTTCGTAAATTTGCGAATATTTGGCCAGATATTTGTCCTTGCACCCCGCCCACCCGAACAGCACCACGATGGGTAGTTTCTTCTCGTCGACCACGAAAACGTAATCTCCCTCTCCATTGTTGGCCTGGTTGTAAAGGAAATTGGGGTTGGGAAAGGTGAAATGATAATCCAAGATATCGGCACCCCCGGCCATTTTCAGGTCCAAATGTTTTGCGCGTGCTGCAGTCGCACATTGGACTATTGATTGCTGGATGGCCGTGACGTAAGCAGCGGCCATGAAATGGATTAATATAGGTTGTAGAAGCCCCAAAAGTAGGTATACGAGTCTTGAATTGTTTTGATGGCCTTAAATTAGTGAAATTTCTAAAGGTGCAATTACCTTGTTCAAACAATTAGAGCATTTATATCAACCTTTGAACGAGTTCCACTGCGGTTGACCATTCATACGTCACCATGAACCCTAATTGTCATAACAGCGTAAAGTGTCACCATGAAACACTCGCTTAGTTACCCAACGTCCCTCCTGCGGCTAATAGATCTAGATGCTCTAGATAGGGGGGTTAATCCGCACCTGCACGTGGTGACTCTTGGACGCCTTCTTCCTGAAGTGTGGGTAACCAACTCCGGAGACGGGAGAGCGAGGTGCCAGACGCGGCAGGCCAGAGGATGGATATTCGGTGATATGCGATGGGTTAAGCGACGGAGTCTCTGAACGCGGACCTGCTGAAGAAACGACCATTTGCGGCATCAGCTATCTAGGACAAGTAGGACAGAAAAAATCGTGGAAGGTCAATAAAAGATAAAAGGATTAAACACCGCAAAGCATCTCAAGAGAAAGCTCACACAACACACATGCAGAACACCAGAGCTGGTGTCTGCATGTTACGTCAGCATCACGTTGCGGGGCCGGAAAGGCACTTGGAAGGAGGGAGAGTGGTGTTGCCCCGTAACTTGACAGGGTATAAATGAGGAAGCGCGAAACCATCAGACAGGCGTCTCAATTATACGAAGTAGAGCAGGACCGAAATGGCCCGAAGAGAGACAGTAGGCAGCAACCTTTTCGAATCACATCAAATGAGGAGGGCGCGGAACAACTAGAAGAAGACGAATTGGCTGGTTAGTAGTAGCTCGCAGGCTTCGTCGACTATCAACCTGAATTTACCTTGACGTTATATCTCTCAGGGATAGCTTCTGAGTAAGAAAAGTATCTTTCAAGCCGAGCTTTTCGAGAGGTAAGGGCTTCAGGGAATCCCACACGACACGCTCGCCAGAACACCGGGCCGGGCATCTTCCTTAGGATTTACCACGTTACAAGAAAACAAAGCTCTAGTAATGTACGCGTCCCGTTTCCTTTCATGGAACCCTTCAACCCACTGTTGTATCGTTTTACCTTTATAAAATTCAAATCAAGGAAACCTTCTGCAACATAACGTTTATTCAGTCAAAAATTTGAAGGAATATTAATTGCTCACTCATTGAGCACTTTACTGAAACAAGAGGGCAACACAAAGGAAGCTTCATGGATTTGAGGATTATAATAGCGCAGCTTCATTTCTTCAATATCTTCATCTGTAAACTTGCATATCGGTTTGGTAACGTCTCTGCTGCCATCTAGCGCTGCAACCAGGTAACCGATTTGCCCATTGGGGTATGTGGGCACATTGGAGGTGGCATATTTGACCACTGGGAAATGTTTTCGGCAATTTTTCATCGTTTGTTTGATGTGGTTTACGTCCGTCCACAATGTGCCAGCCTGAGAGGAAATCACCCCTAAAAGTGGAAACAGAAAAATTCCATACAATTTTTTCGATATAATCGCGTTCCCACCATTGCACTTTAGGGCCGTTTTCAAGAGTTTGAAATAGCTCTCCGTGAAAAGATTAACAGCGGGCCCTACAGGGTCCGAAGAGTCCGTTATCACAACATCAAACTCATTGGTGTGGTTCTTCATGTATTCGAAACCGTCCTGCACTAAGAGGCTGAGTTTCCCAGATTCAAACCCTTTAGCCATGAAGGGGAGATGTTTCTTACTTTGATCGATCACCAATTTATCAATTTCGACCTTAAAATTGGCCGAAAATGGTCCATTTTCAAGGTTAACTTCCGCAAATTTACCTGCACAATTTGTTTTACTCGGGGATGTTTCGCAACCTCCCTGGCCACTCCTCCATCCCCCCCACCGATGATTAGAACTTTCTCAGGATTGGGGTGAACGTTTAGAGGTAGAAATGTTATCATTTCTTGATAGGAAAACTCGTCGAATTCTGTGCATTGAAGTATGCCATCCAGGACCAAAGCTTTGCCATGATTTTCTCTGATGATTCAAATTAATCACCAGAATTGGGATTTTTCAAGGGAACTTACGTTTGAATGACTAAGACATCTTGGTAGACAGATTTGCCCCGGAAAAGCACCTCTTTGACTCGCAACGAAAACGCCTGTCCGGGCCACATATCCGAGATTTCGCTGAACCATCCATTGCGAATAGAATCCATATTTATGTCTTGTAATCAACACCACTAGAAATTCTCGATCAATGCTGGCACTATACAAAATGAAATAATGTAGTAACTAATCTTTATTCCTCCCGATAACCATGCTTTGGTGAACAAGCTCGTTTAGACTTATCGCTATTGTAGTTTGCATGGGGTTTAAACAAATAAGCTTATCAGGGAAATTAACGAGACATCTTCGGAATAATCTACGTATATTTATTTGTGCTCTATAATACAGATAATTTTAATAGTCCAAAATTTCCAAAGGGGGGCAACTGTAATGGCTGATGTTGCGGGGCATTACCATGCCGTGTTGCTGCTTGGCGCAATCCTTCATGTATGTCATAACGGGCTTCGTCAAGGCGACTGAGATCGTAGGCCCGATGCCTTTAATTGATTCTACGTAGATTTCGTCATAAGGTCTCTAAATAAACATAAAATCATGAATGTACTTGAATAACAAAAAATCCTGATAATATGGTGAATGAACATGTAATTTCATTATGGTGAATGTAACTGTGCTCAGAAAAATTCCTTTTTAAAATTTACGGCAAAAATTACTTTATCTTTTTCTTTGAATACGTCATCCCTCTTCTCGCTGTTCACGTCCCCTCTTTTAGCATCCCCTGCAGTGACGATCTTCAGTTTTCGCTCATTCGCTTCACTTTGATCTGCCTCTTCATCTGCGCCCACAAACTGCTTCACACCTTTAAACAACTCTTATTTTCTTAATCCTTTAATAGAACATTTCCTACCTTCCTCCTGTGATTGCGTGAGAGGCATTTCCTCAATCAGGCGACAATTGAACGTCTCCACTTTATCGGCAATGTCTTCTACCAGTTCGTGGTGCTGAGCCTGGGAAAGAGGAAAGTCAATATAAACTTGGTTTAAGTAACAAAAAATACCATTAGAAGCTTTAGATCTGCTTGTAAAATGGCTTCCTCATATCTATGTTCTTGATCCATTACAGGTTGATCTGTGATTGTTTCGACTAATTCGTGTTGTTTCCCTGCCGATTCTTTGCCTGTAAAGAAAGAAGACTTGTTTCATTTTTACTTAAAAATGAGTGAATTACCTGTTTTAGGTAGAGTTGCTTCTTCCTTGGGTTCCTTCGCTGTTTCTTCATCTACCATTTTTTCTTTTTTGGCCTCCATCTCAACTTGTCCTTCTTGAGGCCCCTCCTGGGATTTTGCCTCATGTTTCTCACCTCCAATAGAATTTCATTGTTATCAATATGGGTATAATATGTTACTGATCGATCCACACATTTTAATTTCAGGCAGATTTTTTGGTATTTGTGCCTTAAAAAGCTCACTGAGGCCTGTTGTAATTAGCCTCTGAGGTGATAATTTCAATGTTGGGGTCTCACAGAACTATAGAAAATGTTGTTCACCTTTCGGAACTTGCGGCCAATGGTTTGTTTGCAATTTCCTCCTTCCGGAAGGTTTTTAGGGATTTTTGTGATTTTGCATTTTGCTTACTTAATTCCATATGGTCCGCCACTGTTCATATCGATATAAAGGGACAAATTTGAACACTTTGTAGCGTAACCCATCTTTTTCTGGTGTATGGTCTTAAATAAAGACAGAAAATACAACGTACGTCTTAACTACGTGCAGAGCCAACATTGTCATTTAGGACGACAGGGTTCCTGCTAATTTTGTCTTGTGCGGTACATGGGTCATGTGGGGCGAAGCAAACTTATGTTAAGTCTTATATTTTAAAAACGGTGAGATTTTAAATTTTACATTAAAATAAATAAACCCCCCCATCATTAGTGCGTGGAAAAAATTTTATACCCTCAATCCCTTCCACAGTTTCCTCCTCTGCGTGTTTATCTGCTGCGTCTTCTTGATTTTCAGCTGTTCCTTTCTTCGAGTTCTTTTCCTGAACACTGCTCTCCTCCTTCAGTTTCTCCTCCTCATCAAATACTTCCCCTTCCTCTACACGCCCTTTACCCCTTTTTTCCGTAATCTCCCCTTCTTGCTTCGGTGAAAACACTTCAAGCACATTAAATATAAATGACGGAAAACCAACTTTTTCCACCGTTACCAATGGAGTTATGGTCGTCCTTAGGTAAACTGGGGCAAGAAACTACCCTCTCCATATCGTCAACCATTTCGCCCTCACAAGCAATGCCTGACGACGTCTTCACCGCGGAGCTGTGTTAAAATCGTGAAAAAATCTCACATGAAAAAAAATTTATCGCTACCTCTCTTCGGCCTCTAATGAAGACTCTTGCAGCTCGAACGCCTTTCCCTCCTTCTGCTCCACTTTCTCTCTCCACAGGGTGAGTAGTGAATCCCTGAAGTAATAGTTGCGCAAAGATTGATCATGAGATGCGTCAATTCTGGCCAAGAATGTGTATAAATCTAAGAAGGTTTCCAGAGGAATCATGGCGGAGCCCCCTTCAGGTTCCTCAGTGAGGATCTCGCAGATCATTATCATAGTATGAGTTAGGTTCTGAAATAACCACTGAAAACCGTTTGGTAATAGCTAATGGGGACATACATCTGTCAGTGTTCCTGCACAAATTGCAATAAACTTCAAGAAAGGTATGGATTCTGCGTCTTCGAATCCTCCGAGACACAACAACTGGATCAAAGTGTGGTGTTGTAAACAGGCCCCGATCCATCTGTCCCATAGAATCTGCAGAAAAAAACCTTAAACCCGGAGGTAGTTAAGTGCCGGTTTTTCAGTATCGTGATAAACTGTAACCGTCAGAAAGAAGGTCTCTGTCAACTATGGAGGTGTTTCTTATGAGCCATATAACTTCTTGAGGACGTATCGCCCGTTAAGGGAGCCTCAAGGAGTAGTTATATACTAATAGGGTAAGGTAAGCAAATTCAACAGGATACTCAAGGCATCTCATAAGTTTCCATGAGAATCATGAGGGAAGAACTGCGACTTTTTCAAAGGGCACATCATGCGTGAAACACATCTGCCGATAAAAAATCTTGGAGGAGAAATTTCTAAAACTCAACTATGTGCCCATTTATGTGCTGTTGCCATACTACACAAAAATGGACGCTGCTACTATCAAACAGCACATAAATGAATATTAGACCATCCGATTAGTTGCTAACTGAGAGCTGTCATTCCCTGACACGACATTGAAAAACCGGCTCTTAGATCATTTTCTTGCCTTGAAAGAGACAGTGAGGCTATTCTGGAGCTGATACAAAAGAGCCTTTAACCATCCAGGAGTGATCCCATTGTAATCCCTAGGAATGGGGTATTCTAGTCTCGGTTTAACAGGAGGAGGAACGTTCAATGCGAGGCAGCGAAAATATGCCGTTGACCATCTGCGCACCAAAAATGAGGGTGTTCGTAGATATATAAAACATGAAAATGATCAGATTTCTTACTTGAGTAAATCCGTTGGTTGAGTCCTTATGGCAGCTTTAGCGTATTGTCTCAGAAGATAAGGAAAAGATGGAGGGATGCAGATTTGCTCAGAGCAATACGTATCTTCAGGTAAAGATGGCATGCTGGAACTGGGTTTTACGTTCCCGTGGGAGATTATATTTTAATCATTTATTACCTGGGATGAAGTGAAATTCGCAAAATTGCTTTAGTTGTAAGAAAAATTGTGGTGAGATGTGCTCGTAAAATTTCCCTTTTCGATGCAATGCAGGTGCTTGTGTGCTGCGTAGGGGCTATGGCAACGCTCTGATATCGATTCCTATTAAGGGTGAGTTGCCCTTTTTGGATGTGCGAGCCAATAAAGGGCTAGATGCGTTTCTTTTTCTTTTTGGTAGCTACGATGATGTTGGGACACATTAAAATCTTTAGATAATTTTCCTAAAGGATCAGATTTTCTTTTTAATTAGAAATTTTCATGAAGTTTTCAGGAACGGAGAATTGACTTTTTAGTAAATTCTAAGCGCCCCAGAACCAACACGAACTCTATTGAACCATTTTGACGCCGGTCCCAAGCAACGCTTCGCGCCCCAAATTAAAGAGTCGGGCTTCCGCACGAAACGTTCCCATCTAAACCGGGTGTCGGTTTCTATAGGCCTCATGTGATGATCTTGACGACTTTACAAGATACCATGTCGTATGTGGATAAAGTTGTGTCACGTGTGTTCGAGAATCTGCAGTTCCAAAATTTGGGAACACCCATTACTTGTGGAGGTATTCCAAACCTCCAAATAAATTGAAATTTTAGCAAACCACTTTCAGTTCTTCCTCGGCTTGTTTGACGATTTACTTCAAAATCGTCGTCGCTTTATTGCTGAAATCTATCTTCTTCTGCAACGCGGCAATGCCATTTCGGGAATTCACCGTTTCGACTTTCGGCGGCTATCATCAACTTACACCTTCCTTATCGACGCCATTTTGGATTTTTAGATGTACGAATTCAACATTTTTTTGCAATTACAATGATGTATCACGTATTAGCGTTCTGTCTTCCACGTTGGTGGAAATATGAAAAAAAAAATTTTTTTTTAATTGATTTCCAAGGGGCTCCTGCAAAAACGAAATTTTTGATGTTTCCCTCAAGTTGCAAGACAGAACCTGAATGTGTGATACGATATCATAATCACAAAAATAATCTGAATTCATAATTCCGAATGTTCAAGGTGACGCCCGCGAGAAAAAACAAAGTTGATGATGGTTACCGAGAATCGAAACGTCGGATTGCAAATTTGATTTGTACCAGGGAAAAGTAACAATGATGAAGCGTCAATGATTCTCGATTTTTTCGCCAAATAAACCGAACATAAAATCGAAACTTTTTTCCAAATTTTTGAGTGTTTTCAAACGTCCTCCGATAGTTATAGGAATTTCCCAATTTTCAAATGGTATTTTCTTTAATTCCGAATCGCCCAAGTTTATTCCGATTTAAGTGGCCTCATATCTCTTGTGGTCACCAAAATGGTTAAGCCTCAGAACCGGACCCCCCTTGTTGCTTCCCCATGTCTCTTTAATTTACCAATTGACTCCATTCAATCCTCCACTTCTTTTTCGGTTTAACATTAATTAGATTTTTACGTAGCTTTTTCATTTTCTTGTTTACAAGCGGAAAAATGAATATTATCCAGATAAGAAACAAATAGCTACATGTCAGCCCCTCTAATATCAATAATTAATACCATGTCCGTTGATACAATCTTGACATGAAATAATGAATTCTAATTTAGAGCAAACGATCCATTTGATCATGGGGTAAAAATATTCATATTCGCTGCTACCTCCATGAAACACTTTCAGGAGATTTTTTATTTGTGGCCAAAAATATGGGTAACAACCATCAAGACTTTATGATGAACATCAATTTATGCTTTATTTCCAGCAACTCAAACCACTCCTAATAATTCTCAATGAGGAGCACTACATGATGGTGCGCCCCATTCTTTACACCATGACGTTCTTCGGGCTATGGCCCCTTCGCTATAAAACCATGAACAATTGTTACCAGATCAAATACAGCAAATTTCTCATAATATACAGCTTCGCATTTTTCTTAATTGCATGTAAGCCCTAGGTATGTCGCATCGATAAAATTGTGATATGAAAATTTACACAGTCGCGGGCACTATTTGGGGCCTCAGACGGGAATACTTAGCAGGCAATGGCAGCCCTAGGATGACCGATATCAGGAAAAAATACATCACGAGCTGCGATATAGCAACCATCGTTCTAATATCCCTCTTAGGAGTGTTAACCACCCCCTGCAGGACTAGACAGCTTCGTAAGATTTTACACATATTTAGTTCGGTGAGTATCTCCGATCTCTTCTATCTCTGATGCTAACATGCCTACTTCCAAAGATTGATCAGAAATTTCCAGTGACCAGCTGCAGCAAACACGCACGAAGATCCATTATTTTGATTTTCACGAGTCTGGTAGGCTTCTTTGGACTGGTTTGTGTGGAGATCTACCTCCACTCTCTACTGTATTTACAAAACTACATCGGCTACTTTATGCTCTATATCAATCTGATATGCCAAACCATGTTCTTCTGGCATTTGGTTTTCTTTGTTCATATAAGGCTGAAGAGGTTCAAGGAGGAGCTGCTCAAAGAGACAATGTTTGCTTGCGGTACTTTGATCGTGGAAGTTCCTAGCGAAGTTCGACTCAAAGAGCTACTGGGCGTACTGAAAAAAATCAGAAAATGCGTAGGAATAATCAATGACTCGGCTTCATTTGGAGTGGTGGTGAGTGATGCTTCATGAGACTTAAAGAATTTATGGTTTTGTCCAGTTTCTGACGCTCAGCTGCCTTTTTCATTTGGTGGTAACTCCCTACTTCCTCTTGGTGGAAGTATTGAAGAAGTCGCCCTCGGTTACCATCATAATTTTGCAAAGTGCTTGGCTTTCGGGTCACGTAGGTCTATTGTTGTTGATAACTGAGCCTTGCCAGAAATGCAGCAAAGACGTGAGTTTTTATTATCATCGTTAGGTCTAAACAGACTTCTTCTTGTTGGAGTAGTACCAAGATGTCTGCAATATAACTCAAGAAATAATATGTCTGATTGGGCTGAGGAGAGATTTGCAGATAAAGGTAACGTGTAGGATCTCGGAAATCTTCAAATTTAGTGAAATTTTGGTGTTTTAAAACATCAGCATTCTGCAGAAAATTTCAAGTTCAACGCCTGTGGTTTCTTTAATATCGACCGAGGCCTGCTTACATCTGTAAGTATTACAACAACAGAGGAAACATGTACTAGAGGCAGAATTCAGGGTTTCATTTCAGATTGCAGGTGCAGTCTCCACGTATTTGGTTATTCTCTTTCAATTCAATGGAAATGAATGAAGAACAACTGAATGAAAATTAAGTATTCTTTGACATTTATTGCGGAATAAACTTGTTAAAAGTTCATTTTTCATAGCAACATTCGTAATAAGTGAAAATCTCCTCTATAGCCATTCGGAAAGGTTGAAATTTTTGGCATTCCAGACGACTCTTCATTTTTTTCTAAGCATCACCTCAGAGTTTCTTGAGGAATTCACTCCAGTTCTCGCAAGTCTGGAAATTACAGAGAAAGTTTATTCGATTTCCTACAGATTTCTAGAAGCTGTCCGCTTCGAACCTTCGGGAAATTCAAACTTTTCGAACTGCCAGGAAATTTTCGAGAATATTGAAGAACTTAAAATGGTTCTCCAGAGGGTCTCTAAAAGCTTACATGCAAGCTGTCGCGTTATTCTTGACAGATGGTGGATAAAATTCTCGAAACGCCTAGATTTAAAAATCTTCAAGGGAAGGCATCATATGGAAATACAAGAAATTCGAGGTTTAAACGGTAAAATCACCTCTGAAACAGTTTATAGAAAATGGACTATCGATTAATTCTTCTTGTAAGAATATATCTGCCGCATGCTCGCCAATCGTTGGTGAATCCCGCTATTTCCTGGAGGGCGGTGCCCTAGTTGAACTAAGCCCTTTCAGCTCTGGAGTGCTGAAGGGTATCACCGGAAGATGGATCTTTGACAGGGGCTTGGGAGGGGACTGCCGCAAAGGTGGACTATTGGAGATATGGGCAATTTCGGCGCTTTCCGGTACCTTTACACCCATTTTTCAACGAAACCTCTAAAACTTTTCTTCTTTTTTTTATGTTAATTTAATTGTAACGGGAAAGAAATCATATGTCCAAAATGTGTTAAGTGTTCCTTCCAACATACTAATAATGATTAAAAATAATAGTGTTTTTTTATGAACAAACGCCTAATTCTGTTCTGGCAATTAGGTCTTCGCACTGAATAACAACGATCACGTGATATAACACAATCCAAAAAAATACAAATATTCTTTGCAAAGAAGCTAACATTGTTATAACTGTACAGCTACTTCACTAACCGCATATGTCAATAGTTTAGTGTAGTGGAAAACCGCAATTTGATTAGTATCAAATTCCTTATCGATATCATAAGAACTGTGTTGTTCAAAAATTTCTTTAGATTCTAAATTGAGTTTAACAAAAATGGAGGTTTGAGAACTCTTGTAGAAATTTGAGGGATTGTTGAGAAGAGGTGAAACCAGCTACACTAATATCACATGTTAAGAGTGCGGTTTTCCATGTGAGGACGATTCTTTATAGCCACCTAATATTCATTTCATGACTTGTAGTTACTATGTTTTACTATAACCATCGAAAATGAAAACGCGACTATTCAGTGCAGTTTTCCTGATGTGGATTGTGCCAATTTCCCCATCAGGAACGAGCGATCATCGCATTTCAAAGCGCTCATTTTACCTGCTCTTTCCCAGAAACTCAGTTTTCCAGGTAAAATATTAATTTCCACTACAATTTATCCATGTTATGTATCATTTAAAATTTCATAGTTCACCTACGGTCTCACAGTACCATATGTGCTGCCAAGAAGATCCATTAACTTGACCTGGGGTTTCCAGGCCCAATACAACTATCCATACAACATTAGCAATTTCTTCCCCAAAACGATCGCAGTACGGTCCGGAACTGTCGGCTTTGATTTGCAGAAAATTACGTTTTATGATTATCTTGCGAAAACGCTCGATAAGTAAGTGACCGGCGGCAACGCCGCAACGCTCTTTCATCACTAAGCCCTATAAGGTTTTTGACGTGTCTGTCAGTTTAAGTTACATGACGTTGTTGCCAAATTTTGAAATATGTTTCAGCTTCGGGTTACACGGGGAGCAATGCGTTTTGAGGTCTGTGTGCGAAGTAGCAGATATCCCTATGTATGATAAAGAAGGTTCTGTTTTGGAAAAAATAATGGAATATCTGTTTACGTGAGATTTAACCGATTAATTAATTAAATTCTTAGTAATTTACTTGTGGTTCGCAGACCTTCGTTCGAGATGACAACAAATGAGACAAAACGGGCTCTGGATAATCAAAACGACGATCTTTGGTCAAAGCTTTTGAGGGCCGAAAAGCGGGGCAAAATCGAGGGTAATTGCGACGAAAAATACTCAAAATGTCTTTTATCTGTAGTTGATCTAATGACGGTATTATACGTTACTTAAAATTTTGTTGTTTAATCCTTTTATTTAAAATGTGGTCATTAGTACGCAAAAACGTCAATTCAAATCACCAAAAATTTACAAACAAAAGCCTTTTAGCAAGAAAATTAATTCCATGTTTCCCTATTTGAAAAAGCGCATTCAGAAAGCTTTAGACTACTGAAGCTTATTATAATTACTTAAATCTTTATTGTCGCTCCAAGTCGCGTTTTTTAACCCGTTACAATGGAATATCCACAAGTTGAATTGTCAGATATTCAACGGTTTTACAAGGGCGGCACTGTGTTTCTAACAGGCGCCACTGGTTTCATAGGGAAATTAATATTGGAAAAGATACTTAGAACATTACCAGTGCGAAAAGTATTCATCTTAGTTCGCGAAAAGGAAAATGAGTCCCCCTCCCAGAGAGTGCAACAAATGTTCGAATCACCAGTAAGTTTATTTGCGTTACCTTAGGCAGAGATTTTTCAAATGAGAATTAGATATTTGACGGCTTAAAATGGTCCAACCCAGAAGTCATCAACAAAGTAGTCACCCTAGAAGGGAACTGCGCCTTGCCAATGTTGGGGTTGGGACAGGAAAACGTGGAAACTATTATAAAGGAGGTGGATGTAATTTTGCATTGTGCAGCAGCCGTGTGGTTTGATGGACAATTGAAAAACGCCGTGAGAGTTAATGTAAAGGCCACGAGGGACCTCGTGGAGATCGCCAAGAAGATCAAAAAATTAAGGGTGAGAAAAAAAAAATTCTCGAAGGTTAAATTTGTGAAGCGGTCACATCTCAGCGCTTAGCGACTGTTTTCTCAAAGTGACGAACCTGACATGTGACAGCATTCCAACTTGCATGGTTGCCATTTTGCGCAAAAAATATAATATATTAGATTTTTTTAGACTTTCGTTTATATGGGTGCCGCCTTTTCCAACTTCGAAACAAATGAGATTAAGGAAGAAATTTACCCTTGCAAAATCGAGGCCCAAGAGCTTATTGCCGCTTGCGAAAGCTTAGATAATGACACTGTCGATAGTTTAACGAAAACGTAAATTCTCGCAAAATTAATTGTTATTCACGTGACTGAATGCAGGTTTTTTTCCAGGCTGGTAGCTGATTGGCCAAACGTCGGCACATTCACCAAACAAGTGAGCGAAGATTTCCTAAAAAGACACACGCTGAATATTCCAATTTGCATTGTCAGGCCTACAATTGGTGGGTTTACCGTCGTGTCTCAATGTACTTTCGTAAATGTCTTTTTTTCCAGTTATTTCGACCTACACAGAACCAGTAAATGCCTTTACGGACAACGAGCTTTCCCTGGCAGGTCTCGTCATGGCGAACACTCTAGGAACTTGTCATATAAATTATTACAAAAACGGTGTGCTGGATATTGTGCCGGTAGACTACGTAGTGAACGCGTTCATTGCTGCAGGCTGGTACACTGGAGAGTAAGTTTTTTTTAGCCTTATTTGGTGTTGTGTGTCGATTAACTCTGGTGGATTTCAGTAATTTCAGGAAGCACAGGGGTGACATGCAGGTTTATAATATTAGCAGCTCACAAGACAATCCAATCACACAAGGTAGGACGGAAGATGGCGAGAAAAACGTTATTATTGAAAATCCCCTTACAATCTTTTCCAGACGAAATATGGTCCATGATTAACCATTATAATAAAGGTATACCCTCGTCTCACCTGGCAAGTTTCCCTTGTCACTTCCGAACCACCTGTAAACACAACTACCTCATTCTACGCTTCTTCTTTCACACCCTCGTGGCGATGATCGCAGACTACGTTTTAAGTCTGCAAGGAAAGAAACCCATGTAAAGCCTTTTATAATTACCATGTAACATTCCCTGTATGTATTTATATTTCATCAGGTATGTTGATCGAGCGAGGAAGCTGCACGACATTCAAGAGGCCTGGGAGCCCTTCACTACCACCGAGTTCTTCGTCCATGTTGCCAACACTCACAAACTGTTAAAAAGGATGTCCTTCCAGGACAGGGAACTCTTCAATTTCGACATGGGTACCATCACTTGGGACGCCTATTTCGCCCAATATGTCAAGGGCTTGAGAATTTATCTGCTGAAAGACCCCATGGAGACCATTTCCGCGGGAAAAAAGCGCTTTGCATACCTCAAAAAAGTGTTTATAGTCTTGTTGGTAGTCGTTACCATTCTCCTCTATGCCGCAGGCAAAATTCTGCTCTTCAGAGTTTTGCCTTTTATATTGTGGATTGTCTCCTCCATATTACAAGATCTAGTTTGCCAATAAATTAAGGTCGTTTTGGTTGATTTATTTGTGTGTACGGTGGCCAAGTGTCGAACATGTGTGTTAACAAATAAGGGGCGTAAATTCCAAGGTGCCAGACAAATGGCCCTTGAGCCTGAGACCTCGTAAGTTTTTTAAGGGGAGTGTTTTTCGGGAAGTTAGAATTGATATCGGTGTTGAAATTTGGGGTTTACAAGCTGTACAAATAAATTCAGTTAATGTTCCATGTTGTTAAATGGTGACCCGAAGGGCGTGCAACATGTTGGTTTATCAAGAGAAAAGATAATCTGCAGCCCTTGCTCATTACTCTGAAATAGTACAAATTGTCTTAGCCAATTCTGACCACTCCTCCTTTAAAACTAAAGGTATTATGTTTGGTTTTTAAATTAGGCGAAGAATAAATTGTTTTTAACTGAAGCAAAAAGTTCTAATTTGTTTCTTATATGACTTATTTGAGGCCAGGTATACGACATGAAGTCTAAACAAGAAATAAGTTATAAGTCAATGTTGGGCTTATAGGAGGTCATTAATGGGATAAAATAAACCCACAAGCGGGAGTGCAACAATTCGTCCCTCAAAGAGGGCTCATAGCTGCCCGCGGAGAGTGTTTTTTTGATGATCACTTAACTTTTCTCACCCACAGGAATTTAGGAATTTCTAGAATTTAGATAACACGAAGAGTTTAAGTGCCTAACTAAACTCTATGTAGGTCCTTCACAATGGGGGCGATAAATGAATTCAACTAAAACAAATTACTCTTTAATCGAACTCAATTATTAAAGCCCAAGAAATTGGGGCATACGTGCTATAAATACAGCACCTCAATGGGGCTGCTTCTCCTTCAAAGATTTAAAAAAAATTCTTAACATGTAACTAACGGACAAAAATCTAATTCTTCCTCGGTCTGATGCACATCATTTTAATTCCCCTCAATTAATATGCGTTAATCATCGGCATCTGCCAAAATAATTAAGGGGGCCTTTTATAACAGCGACAGCCACACTTCTCGATCACAATTGGCTTTAAATTTATACCGGCCGGGCGCCCATATAGGAGGCCGCTCCAGAATCCCATATTATTACATCTACATGATGCAGTAGCCAGTGTAAATCAGCCACTTGTTGCCTGCGGGATGGAAACGTGTGCTTTGTAGTGTGTTGAGTTGATAATTTCATTCGTTAAAAAACACATTTAGAAATATGGAATTTATCCAGTATCAGGCAGAGTATATGAGCAAGGCTGGAAATAGCAGCAAACGCAAAAAGACTGGGAGTTCTTCTCAAGAGTACGCAACTCCATTGAAGCAACGCAGTCAAGCTAATGCGAGAGAGAGAGATAGGACTCACAGGTATTTTACTATTACAGAAATTGAGCACTATCTACGAGGAATAATCTTTTTTTCATCAGTACTAAAGACCTTCAAAAACCCAAAAGACTGACTTTTGATTTAAATAAAGTAACTATTGTTTCAGTGTAAATACCGCCTTCTCCACTCTAAGGACCCTGATTCCCACCGAACCCAAGGACCGCAAGCTCAGCAAAATCGAGACTCTAAGATTGGCCTCCAGCTACATTTCCCATTTGGGCACTCAACTAATGGCCGGTAAATCCAAAATAATTGAAAAAATCATTAAGCTCTTCTTTAGGTCCCGTAGAGCAGCCTTGCCTGCGTTTGATCCAAAACAGTACTGACGAGGAAAATTCAAATTCCAGTTGCGGCAGTCGCCAAGTATGCACTTTCTGCATTTCTCATAAGAAATACTCTGTATGTATTAAAGCGAAGTGAAATCGTTTCGGTTGTAATTGAGATTTTCCAGAAACTTATTTTGCCTCAAGAGGATTTTGCCTGCCCGCCATTCCAACAAATTGAAAGCACTTCAGAAGCTTCACTGTCTCCGGCTTTTTTAATGCAAGTTTACCATCATCAATGACTAAAACTATAACAATTCTATTTATTTGATATACAATACTCCTCACGTAATAAAGCTGTTGTAAATATTGTTGAAGTGTTTCGCTCTTTTCTTTGTGTTGTAAACATTATTAAATTGCCACATTTCTGTGACTCGAATAAAGATCGGGTGATTCATTCAACGAGCTCAATGGGCAGATTATGAGAGCGGTCTTTGCTATGTCACGCTAATTATAAATTTCAATTAAAAAACCTTTAAAAGTGATCGTTAGGCGTACTACATCATACACTGTTCGCTTTGTCCCAAGCTTTCTTCGACTGAAAATTAAGAAACCTAATACGATATAGAAAAACTACATATTGTTTAACAGTAACAATTTTTATTGACTTTGTATAATACTCAATTCCTTGCGCTGACATGATTGGCTTTATACCAATCGACACTCTCCTGAATCGCCTGAGAAAACGGGGTGAACTGGAAATCTGGCAAATACTTTCTTAGTTTTTTATTGCTCGCAGTCTTCTTAAATTGACCATCGGACTTGGTGGTATCAAAAACCACATTTCCTTGGAAATTAAATGCTTTTACCAACTCCTCTGCCAAATCTTTAATGGAAACTTCAGCCTCTTCATCAACTGAAAGCCGACAGTTTTACTTTTCTTCTAAATTAAAATCGTATTCACCAACCTGACAAGATAATAGGGTCAGTTTCATTATACTCCCTTAAAACCCAGATAAACAACTTGGCTAAATCCAAGGAATAAATAAATTGCCTCAGTGGTTTTCCAGTGCCCATAACAGTGAACGTAACTCCATCTAAATTTCATTGATATGCTGTAATACCCTCGGCAAAAGTATCAATTTAACTACCTTCGCTGATAATATCATGTAGCTTCTTAATTAGCCCTGGAATAACATGACTCGATTGAGGATTATAATTGTCATGGGGTCCGAAAACATTGCAAGGCACTACTGATGTGAATGTGCACCCATGTTGCTCGTGGTAGGCCCGATTCATTACATCAATCAATCGCTTCGCATAACTGTAGCCAAAGTTTGAGGGGTGAGGAGGACCATTGTGGATCTGCATTAAAATTTCTAATACTAATAACGAGTTTGAATGTTTTTAAAGAAGTTTTACCATAGTTTCGTCGATAGGATACTGGGTGTTGTCAGGGAATATGCAGGTTGAGAGACAGGAGACTACTTTTTTGACACCAGTCTCATAACTTATTTGCAAGACATTGTCATTCATATGGAGATTATTTCTCTGCAAGTTAATATAAGGCAAAGATGGTAAGAATTTATATTGTTCATTATAAAGTTTTTATAATGAAAACAACAGTTACCTGATTAATTCTTCTGCTAATCGGCGCATGATAAAATCCGCATTTCAAACTTTTACTACCCCACAAATAACCCACTTTTAACAACTCAAATTGATCAATCCAGGCTTGATTTGATACTTTTAAATTAACTGATCAAATTTTAAAAACAATTTCATATGAATGAACTTCAATATCTTACCAAAAAATCTAAATTATGTGACATGTTATGGAATAATCCGCCGACCATTGCAGCTAAATGTATGACGTGTGTAGGTTTATACCTTTCAAATAATTGTTTTGTGGCATTGTAGTCACTGTAAAAAAGAAGGTCTTGTAAACTACAAATATTATATTATATGTGAGTTTAGGACTTCAGGTATAGGGCATAATACAAGATGTAATACTAATATCATATGCATTTTCTTATTTTTCATACCAATGTCTGAGACAAGTATTACAAATTAGATTCTGAGTACATTGAATTTAACCTCAGAAATAAAACATAATTGAATAGTGTTGGGTCTATTTCATGTGCATGCATCTTTAAGCCATAACCAAGGCACATCTTTGCTGAAACATTAGATAGATGTAAGAAGTTAACAACTTGGAAAATTGCAAAGTTGATATTTTACAACCTTACAGGATAACATATAAAAGGTTTAGTTTTCAGGGTATGAGCCTCTCTCATTAACTACATTACCGGGAACCACTTCCACGTAAGCAATAACTATTAATACACTAAAAAACTTGAAAAATCTCACCATAAGTCCGCATCTTTACTTCCCACGAACACCCAACTTTCGTCAGTTTGACCCTCCTGAGCTACCACGGTCTGGATAGCTTTGCCAACCAATCCAGAACCACCGGTCACAAGTATTACATTTTTTGGAGACATTTCATACTCATTTGCTCAGGAATTAATGAAAAAATCCCTTTTATCTTGATATTTAATTTGTGCCTACGTCAAATAATAATAGTAACATAAACAGAACGGAAAGTGAGGTTAGGAGTTTGAATTTGCCATGTAGCGTTCCAGTCAATGCAGGTTAGGAGTAGTTGGAAGGGCGTTTTTATATCGATATCGATGAGTTCTTGCTAAAGATATTAATTTAATCGATATAGAAGGATTATTAATTTGCAAATTGATTAATTGCCTTAATAAATTTGTATGGCTCTATGATTGTCATATGAAGGAATTTTAAATTTCATTATATTTTACACTTTGTTGTGTGTCGATTACATCATAAAGTTAATTCATCACCATCGTAAGCAAAGGTTTTCTGCAGCCTTGAATGTCTAATCCTGTTAACTTCAAGGTGCTTCATTTTTAATAGAATTGCAGTTTATCACAATCGAGATACTTTATAGGACTTCATAACGTGGAAATTGCTTTTAGAACGAATACTAAAGTGCCTGAATTTGGCTCCGCCATTTTGTCTAGATTAATTTAGAGCACGCTGAAAATGCAAAAAATGTGCAGAAGCTTATCAGCTTCCGCATATCTGTGAACAACAAGCAGGTAAAAGAAAAGACGAACAACTCAACAAACATCGGAGCGCGTATCTTTCCTTTCGCACCAATCTGTTGCAGGGTCCTCGATTCAGCGGCAGCAGCAGCGGCGGTAATCTTTGGCCACCTGAACAGTATTGACATTCAGAGAAGCGTCGGTCCTGCGGCCTGGCCCGTGCCTGCCTGCTCCTGCAGTATTTTTAGCGCTCTCACGCGGCTCGCTTCGATCGATCGTTACTAATTGTTTACTCGACATCAAAGGTGGGAAAGTATTGTGCCTGTAGATACGGGAAAAAGAGACGGGAAAATGGCTGACGAGCAACAGCAGTTGCTGCAAGAACTGATTAACGACGATGCGAACGACCGCAACACGAAATTCGGATTGGGGGTGAGGGGCCGCAAAGGCGCCTTGAAGAAGAAGAACGTCTACCAGATTAAGGACCACAGATTTATTCCCAGATTCTTCAAGCAGCCCACGTTCTGCTCGCATTGCAAAGATTTTATTTGGTGAGAGAAGGAAGTTTGTACTTGAGATGTTGATTCGTTGATGAGACGCTTAATATTTTATGCGATGCGCTTTACTATATTTTTGTAATAGGTAATTTCCCCTTTCTGTCATGACGGCAGAAAAGACATTTAGCACTAAATTATCCACTCATTAGCTCACGTAGTACTTCATGATTGCGTTGTATTTGAGGCTCCTTATTTAACGACCGTGTATTCTATGATTAAGATACCAATATAGCAACGCACTTGTGGGAATAGAAAGACATTTGTTTTTGAAAACTCAATAATATCGTATGACCAATTTCAGGGGTAAACGTCTGGGAAACTCCGAAACCATTACTAAATAATCATAAATTATTTTCCATTAAATAAATGAAACTTTATCCAAACCGGAAAATCCACTGTTAAGGCTTAAAAAAACACCGTTGAAACTGCGTTTTTTGTTTAAATAGAAGATTCATTTTCTGCGGGAAGTATTTCATTTGTATCTATTATAATTGGGAAGATAGTAACTGTTTATTGAATAAAGTTTAAAACACCGCCATATTGAATGAAAAGGCGGAATTATTCACGCAAAAGCGTCATCAAGAGTACCGACACCGCCATTAACATTTTTTTAAATCAACATCCAGAAATTTCTGAAAATTCATCAATATAGACGTGTAATGTAGTTGAAGATGCGACTTCTCATCTTTTTTGAATAAGTAAAAAGATGCCAACTTCCTATGATTCTAAAATCAATTTGGTTTTCATATTTACGATTTGAGAAAATTTACAATTCCAATAGAACCACGGTTTGGCAACAAAAAACTTTATCTAAGTTTCATGTTTACGAAAAAAATTGGATAAATCGCAGAAAATTTAGGTCAACTTTGATGGCCTGTAATTTCATACTTACATTGGAGATAGACATCAGCGTGGCCTCATGATAGAGCCCTATCTGATTTAAATTGTCTTATTACTCACTTGTAATAAATATTTCATTGGAACGGGCTATAAGGATGTCTATGAAAAAATTACCCCTTTTAAGTTTGAAATTTAGGTACTGATTTGTTATTTTTTAGCGAAGATATGTGCCCATTATTGATCTCGATTGATTCTTCCGAATCAATAACATTTCATTTCCAATCTATTACGTGTATGGAAACTACCTATGACGCCTTCCTGAAAATGTCTGTAGAGAATGATTCACCACAGTTTTATGATAGAAAGCATTAAAGAACGTTTGGTACTCGAAGACTTTTGGCTGAAAATGTCGCCACCCTGTATTTGAATGAATTTTTCACACCAATGCAGTTTTACCTGAACACAGGGTTCAAATTTCACATTAACGCTGATAGCTGCCTATAGCAATAGGTGTCGTAATTAGCGCTCTTCCTATAAAACGTTTAACTTCGCGTAGTGTTTTATAACTGCCACTGTTTACGTTAAAATAAATATTTATTGGAAAAATTTACGAGTATATCTAATTTGAAGATATAGCGCTTTTGAATGCTGCCGTCTAGATTAGGTACTCTAGGTAAACTACATCATAATTATAACGAATCGGTTTTGGGAAATCGCCTAAACGAAGCCTCGCTCGAAATTCCAAAACATGAAAATAGATATCTGACCTGAAAATAAATAAAAAATCCTGCTATGATACATATAAAGTCGTGAACTGGGTCGTAGTAAAGTCACAGTAGCGGCATTAAACCGCAAATTCGAATATACATAAGTCTAAAAACAGGAATTTCGAAGTGCTGATTCATTACACCGTCAATTACGAGGTAATTAAATGCGATTTCCCACATTAGCATTAACGTATTATGAGAAGTGGCCTTTTATTATTCTGAATCAGTTTGGGAAGGAAATTTGAGGCATGGACGTGAAACCCCATAAATTAGAGGGAAGCCCTATTTATGTGTGGCTTCGATCGTCATGGATATTGAATTCTGTTTAATAAGAAACTTATAAGGAAATAATGAAGATATATTGAGGTGGAATTTGGATTAAGTTAAGCAACCGTTGGATGGGGATTAATGCTGCAACCAGCATTGCAAGGGGGAATTGTTATAGAATCCTCGAATCGTGTTCAATTTTCTGAATTAGGAATCGGGTCTCTCTTCCAATCAACTGTTGGTGTCTGGATCGAATTAGGACACTCGGACAGGCGCATCACATCAATGTAGAAATACTAATGTGAAAATCTCTAAGATATTCGACCTAGCAAGCATTGTAACAGACTGAATAGGATTAAGTGCCGGCCACTACTAAGTATTTTTAAATTCGCGCCTTCATCATTTTCCAGAGAGGAAAATTTGGATATTGCGTGTGCAAAAGCAATACTTTTTCCTACATACTTCCACATTTTATGACATCAGCGTTCTGTGAATTAGCGTTAAACAAATGAAAAATTATTCAAAAATATTTTCGATGTTTGCTTGAAAATCGTGTTTTAAGAAAAACTTCTGTGTCTAAATTTAAAATATTACTTTGAAGAAAGATCTAATATTATGTCTGTTGTTCTAGGGGATTTGGCAAGCAAGGATACCAGTGTCAAGGTAAAGCTACATTATAAGGGACGAAGGACATGATTTTTTTCCTTATTAGGAATATGTAGGGGATTCGTTTCTGGCACTTACCGATGAGGATCTCGATAAGGAATCTAATGAAGAATTCAACTTGCCTCTATTTAGTAGTCCCGAGAAGCTTTTAACATTTTACTGACCGCTAGTAAAATTCCTCTTCGTTCTTATTCGGTTGATGAACACATCTTTTAGGCTCAGAAAATGCACGAAGCTCAACTGAATTTCTATGAATGAACGAAAAATATTTCCGAAACATATTTCCATGCGGAGCATAATGCACTTTTCACACATCTAATTTTTTTTTAATTTGGAAAAGGCATTTAGTTAATAAATTCATGCAAATTTTGTAAATTTTAGATGATATTAGATAAATTCAATCACACCGTCAAAATGGCATACTCTCGTACTCCGAATAACGTAACTTTGTCCCAATTTACCGGACTCGGCATCTTTTATAGTTACCGAGATCTTCATAGTTGAGCTCCAGGAACGGACGCCCTGTAGTTTCCATTAATTTTGCGTTTCAGTTTGCAGTTTTGTTGTGCACAAACGTTGCCACGAATATGTCACTTTCAAGTGTCCCGGAGCAGACAAAGGTGCAGACTCAGATGTAAGTAGCTTAAAAATGAATTATTCTCCTCAACACCGGGCCATTTTTCTTCTCTGTGTTTACCCGAAATCAAATTTACGATGGAGCTGTTATAATCCCGCAAGCAGGTTAATAAGTAACAGCCACCGAATAATTTATGCGTCTAAATATAGGACAATCGAATAAAGGCCGAATTGGCCTCTATTGGTGTTAATTTCCCATTTAATTGTTTTTATTTCAGGACACCCGAACAAAACACAATTTTAAAATCCACACATACGCATCTCCTACATTTTGCGACCATTGCGGATCGCTGCTCTATGGGGTCCTTCATCAAGGGATGAAATGTACAGGTCAGTATTTTTTTTGTGCCACTCCCCCCCCCCCTCTATTTAATTGATAAACTATAAAAAGGCATCAAAGGGCAGTAAACTCTGGAGACATGCAAAACAACATCCTACGCGTCAAATGCGAAAGATAGTAGCGAGCCGATTGTTGAAACGTTATTGTTGGCCCTTTGTCAAGGAAAATCAATAGGCTTTCAACAAAGGATCATGGCTGCTTGTCATTCGGCCAGACACTAAATATAGTGTCCATTGTTCTCCTCCAGGAAGAAATGTTTTTGGCCTGAGGAAATTACACATCAATGAGAATTACGTGTAAATAAAATTTGCTTCCTTTTCTTACCAATACGGAGAAGGACTTTCAAATCTGCCATTACATTGTTGACCCAAATTTTCGTGTACTAACTCTAAAATTAGTCAGTTTCCACATAGGTGCATTAAGCCTTGTAATTGCAACGAAGTTGCGAGTGGTATCCTCGAATTTCATTATGCACACATTTTGCGGCATTAGGGCGTTTGCGTAGGCAGAGAAATTCTCAGAACTTGCTGAACGTAGTGATAAAGGATAATACAACAAATACGAAACTGTCCCTAGATTAATGACAGCCAAAAACTGGCCTAAAGGCTAAAATTTGAGGCTCAAAAATGAAATTCCGTATAGTGGAGCAAAACTGTAAGAATATTATCTGAAGAAATTCAATAACAATATCTAATTTAAACGCTCGAACCAACATTTTCATTCGACTCTACTGTAAAAATGAACCAAAATCACTATAATTGTTAACATTCCCGTATTTATTTAAAAATTAGCTCATTTAATCCCAGTTACCGGACATTTCCTCCCACTGTGCGAGATTAGACCACTTTGACGTCACATTAAGATGGCGTTTGCCAGCAATAAAGAGCGTTCAATAATTATATGTCATTTGAGAAGTTTTGATCGTTAATTCTTGAGAATTGATGATAAATCACCAGGGAATACAATAGAGAACTTGTTTTTAAGATATTGCGCTAGTTTTGGATTAAAAACTAAGTTTAATGAATTGGTCAGAGCACTTTTATTTTTGATATAGCTTTGTAAATTTCCCACGCTAAACTTTAAATGAGTCACAGATAGACAACCAGGCATACACGGAATCTCCAATTTTAATAGTTTTCTGGTTTGAAAGCTGTTACAAGCATAATGGACTGAAAGTTTTGAGTACCGTGAATGAGGAATGGAGCCTTAGGCCCAGTGGTTTAACTAGGGCAATTTTTGTTGAAAATTCAAGTAACAAAACATTTTTTAGATTAAATACCGAGAGTATTTAAAGGGCAGTCAAAACTATATAGACATTTATTTATGGAGAAAAATGGAGACTTATGACAGTTTTTGCAGCATGTGATATGAACGTACATAAAAAATGCGAAGTGAGTGTGCCAAATTTATGCGGATGCGATCATACGGAGCGCAGAGGACGAATCCAGCTGAAAAACAGCTGCGTAGGGAACAAACTAACTGTACAAGGTGAGCACTAACTTCTTAAAGTTCGTATAATTTTAATCTATTATTTATCCTAATATATCCGATTTTTATGAACAGTATGCCAAGGCCGAAACCTCATTCCGATGGACCCAAACGGGCTTAGCGATCCCTACGTGAAGTTGAAGCTAATTCCTGGTGATTCGGATAATGTGAAAAAGAAGACTAAAACTATACGTTCATGTTTAAATCCTGTCTGGAACGAAACTCTCACTTTGTAATAATCATATACAAACATTTCAAAAACATATTTTATTTTCAAACATTTCAGTGATTTGAAACCTGAAGACAAAGATAGGAGGTTATTGATAGAAATATGGGATTGGGATCGAACGTCTCGCAACGACTTCATGGGGTCCTTGTCTTTTGGCATATCCGAGATATTGAAAGCTCCCGCAGACGGATGGTTTAAGTTGCTCACTCAAGAAGAAGGCGAGTTTTACAATGTCCCCGTGCCCGAGGAGGGGGTGGACATGGCACAAATCAAGACCCAAATGAGGGTAAGATGGGTTTCCTCGTATAGTTCTTACCCTAATCCTAATGAAGCGGCCGCAGAAAACTTCAATCACCAAGAAGCCCTCCATTTCTCAAGACAAGGATGTACCCCATAACATGGGTAAAAAAGACATCATTAGGGCCACGGACTTTAATTTCCTCATGGTTTTGGGCAAGGGCTCATTTGGAAAGGTAGGCACAATCAAATTCATGTTTTTGGAAATTTTTCATTACTAATGTTGAAATTTAAGGTGATGCTAGCAGAACGGAAAGGAACAGACGAGCTTTACGCTATAAAAATACTGAAAAAAGACATAATAATACAGGACGATGACGTGGAGTGTACCATGGTGGAGAAGAGGGTTTTGGCTTTGTCCAGCAAGCCCCCCTTTTTAGTACAGTTACATTCCTGTTTTCAGACTATGGTAAATTTATTTTGAATAAGACACTTATCTACCAACCAGAAAGAATACCCTTACAGGATAGGCTGTATTTCGTTATGGAATACGTCAATGGGGGCGATTTGATGTTTCAAATACAGCAATGCGGCAAATTCAAAGAACCAGTAGCTGTGTATGTTAATAAAAGTTGCCAAAATAGCTTTTGCTGACAATAGAAATTTCAGATTTTATTCTGCCGAAATTGCCATCGGTCTTTTTTTCCTTCATTCACGTGGAATTGTTTACCGCGATCTCAAATTGGATAACGTCCTGTTAGACCAGGATGGACACATTAAAATCGCGGATTTCGGGATGTGCAAAGAGGGCATTACCGGCGATAAGACCACGAAAACCTTCTGTGGAACGCCGGATTATATCGCACCAGAAATAATTTTGTATCAGCCCTACGGGAAATCTGTGGATTGGTGGGCTTATGGAGTGCTCTTGTACGAGATGTTGGTGGGGCAGCCGCCTTTCGATGGGGAAGATGAGGAGGAGCTTTTTGCTTCTATTACAGACCACAATGTCAGCTACCCTAAAGGGTTGTCTAAGGAGGCTAAAGATGCTTGTAAAGGGGTAAGTTAGACAATTAGACAATATCCCTTTTAGAGCCCGAAATTAAAAGTTTTGTGTCGGTTTTGAGTTAATTCCGTTTGAACGTTAAAAATGCGTTTTTTTTTAATGAAAATTTGTCAGGGCAATGCCTTTTGCAATACATTTGAGAAATTTTTGGGAATAATGTCTCATATGAAGGGAATAGGCTTTCCGGCATTTTTATGGTAATATGGATTTTTTTATGATAATCTAACAAGTGCTCTTTTTTATGCCTAACCGGTGCATATTGCCTATAAACACACAAAATAAGGATCGTTTCTTACTCTTTCGATCAGTAAAATACTCGAGAAAGTGTGAAAATCGAATAAAAAATATCGAACTGGTTTTTCTATAGTTCTTGACGAAAAACCCTAACAAGCGTCTGGGTTGTGGTAACCGAGGGGAGGAAGACGTTAGGGGACATGCTTTCTTCAGAAGAATCGATTGGGATAGAATTGAGAACCGAGAAATTCAGCCTCCCTTCAAACCTAAAATTGTAAGTAATTTCTAAGGCCTCTGAATATTGCAGCTGAAATGAATTATTCCTACAGAAACATCGCAAAGATGTCAGCAACTTTGACAAGCAATTTACCTCCGAGAAAACTGATTTAACTCCCACTGATAAGCTCTTCATGATGAATCTGGACCAAACCGAATTCATGGGATTCTCCTTCTTGAACCCGGAATTTGTCCAACATGTTTAAGGCTTAAAGTAAGTAGCTGCTGAGATTTTTCACTAAGTTGTGAAACAAACATTTTCAAGGTTTTTTTTCTATAGGAACGGGCTCGAAAAAGAACATATCCTCATTATAACAACCAAAATTGTTAACATTCAGATGCATGAGGGATAAGATGTTTATAGTTAATACTCTTTGCATTCCATTTCGTATTTACATTACTTTACGGTGCATTTACTGTTTGAATTTTCAGCAATAAATTTTAAGCAATTTTAGGTGTGACGAAAAATTCCTATCTATTAATTTTAAAAAGTTGTAAACTAGTTTGGTGCCGTTATATCAATTCATACTAATCAGAGAAACTGAACTCTTCTCGTTGCTTTGATGACAACAGTAATGAGAAACGTCTTTCTGTCACCCTGTACATATTTAGCTTTCACGAGTTATACTGTGCCAATTATCTTAACATTGGAGAGTCTCCTAGGTAATACATTAGTTTGATAAGGCGTTAATGATGCATTTTAATAGATAATGCTGGTACAATCACACTACAGATATTATACTATAATAATGTAATCTTTGTGATTGTTAGTGAATTTAATATTTTATTATTAGACTCACATATATGATAATATTTTCTTAAAGACTTGCTCTATGATAATAATATAAATGTGTAAACTTACTCTTACATTCTCATCAGTGATTATTCTACTTAAGCAGTATTGCTGTATATACCAAAGTAAAGAGCGATCATTAAGAAACAAGTGGGTGTTGAAATGTCAAAGTTAAGTCTTGGATAAATTCATCTTGTATCTATTGTCAGTCAGATTTTTCATTGCTTTATCATCACTCTACGTTTATGCTTCACAAGTCACCGTGACTTTCTTTTGTCGTAGATTTTCAAACATCTATATACCAGGTGTATAAATCTAAGACATGCCTCTGATATTTTAAGACTCCTTAAGGTTTTTTAACGATCATCTTATACTTGACAATACAAACAATCATTCCTCTTGGTTGTGTAACAATAAAGAAGTGGTAAGTTTGCAGTTTTGTCACCTATTGATGTAAACATTTATTTTTGCCTGTTTCACTTTATGAAATTTCATTTATTAGTGCCAAATTTTTATATAAAAAACCAAGTGTTCTCTGCTCTCATATAAAAACTTTAGTTTATGCATAAGAAATTCTTCCTTTTAATGAATACTTCCATTAAGTTTATTCGGCTAACTTTTGCTGTGTGTATATGCCTTATCTTTAGAATCAATTGATCCGTAAGGAAGAACGAAATCTAAGTGGAATCGAGTTGAATAGGTAAAGCTCATAATTACTCAAAAGTCGTAAAATTTATTTTCTCAGGGTTAGCCCTTACTTGGCCCTTAACTTATACTTAGACTACAATAACTTTAGTTCACCAAATTGTCATAATGTAGATATGTGACGTAGAAGGTGTCCCTAACGTCATAGAACCTACATCTCCCTTATCTATGACAACTCGATGGGCTTTACATATTCATATTTGTTGCCGTTATTTCATATTTTCCCATAAATCAGCTATAACGTATTCAAAGTTTAAATGCCCGTCGCAATAGTTTGATGCGGGAATAAAGTATAGCTGCCAAATTCACATAACATTCACCTCAAAATAGATCGTCTATACATCATTTGCCCTCTGTTTCTCAAATCTCGCAGTAGAAATCACTCACTTGCTCCGTTTTCTGTGATAAACTGCTAATTCTAGTCACTTTAAAAATGTTATTATGTATATATGTTTTACCTTATATAATATAGTTTTGCATTCTGAAGCTCGATATATCCTCAAGCATGCACTCTGAAAGAAGTGGTTAAAACTAACTAATGTGGATGTACTGGGCTTCGGATTGTGGTTAGTGTACGTTATTTGTTGTTGTTAAAGGCTGAGTTATATTATCTATTGTAGTGTGGTGATTTAATTTTTTACTTTTAAACCCACCTAATATCACTATTGGACTTAAGACCGACTTATTAAAGGATCTACCAAAATTATCAGCTAAATTGGATATGAGTTATCTAGCAGTTATCCTCCTGGCAACTTCACCTAAGGACTGATAACTTGGGTTTTAAAGTTCTATTGGTAGAAATAAGATCATTCCCTCTCATTCTTAATATAATTTGTTATTAGCTCATTTCGATCTGTAAGTGCTTTATTTTACCAATACCTTAGGTTAATACCTATGTATTTTTTATTCATTCTTCTCGAGTTGTGGAATCTTGTTATATGATACATGACACTACATTTAAGAATAATATATATTATAATCATCTCTGCACTTTGTGGTTTTCTTTTTCTCGGCTTTTATAATTGCTTTTAAACCAACTAGATTTTCAAAATGGACCCAATTGCTGCCAGAATGATGATGTATGATGACTGCGATTTCAAGCCGCAGGAATTTAACATGTAGTCCTCTTGCCGTATGTGAGACAGAGAAGGAAATACGGAAGTTTCTCGTTACTGACTGGGTAAGCCGGGATTTTGTGGATTTTGCATGACGAAGTGTTCAACATTGGTCGGTTACCAATTTGTTTACTGTGGCGCGAGATTCAAATTGTGAGAATTTGTGTTTATGTAATCTTCCTATTGGCTATAGCGCAACAGAAAAAATAGACGGCAGAGGACATGCAATGTGTTACGTTATGGTCAGTCTCTTTTTCCTGCACTATAATATGGGGTGAGTAAATATTAGTGATTTGTATTGGTGCGTTTTACCTGCTGCACCATTGAAACAAGATCATTTCGGTGATAAAATGTATTTATTTAAACAATAAATTTGAATATTCAACAATAATTTATAGGATCGGAAAAGTCACAAAACAACTATCGGAATAATCAGATTAAACTCTATAATACTCGATGTGTTTCAACAGGTTTCAATTTGACAATAAGAAATTACTCTTTGTTGCATTGTTACAAAGGACATTTTTAAGGCTCGATTTCAATATAAAAAGCAGAACTGATAGTGGAAAATCCAACTTTGTATAAACGAAAATGTGTCCAACATGAACAATATTTCATTCTCTAATAAATTCGCAAGCGACAATATTTTTAAAGTTAACTACATGACCTTTTTTGACTAGTCAAAAAAATACTGACATTCCTATGAGAAAGAGGTGTTTATGACCAATTTTTTAAAATTACAGCTAAACAACAATACGTTTTCTACGTGTATAAAAAATGGAGCTCATTTCATTTAACTTAACCTTAACAGTCTATAAAGGATAATCTTCGTAATTATAATAAAAGCTGCCTTAATTACTACGCTTTAAGATTAGTGGGCGGTTTGAGCGGCCCAGCATTTTAAATATTTGTACAGAAAACAAACTTACATTATAGAAGAAAAAAATCACATTGTCGCCATAAACTACAGGGTTTTGAATCTAGTAAAAAATGACACCATCGTGGTTAGCAGGGGCAGTTCTTAATGTATTCAATTTTAACCCTGTGGCCAGTAGACTTTTTAGGACACGAACTTAAACTATAGAAAAATATATCACTAGGCCCTAGTGGTCTCCACGCCGGCGCGTTTGTCACCTTTCTCTTTCCCCTCCTCAGGGCTCACAGGGGCAGGGTCTTGGGGCTGGTCCCAGTGCTGTCTTTGACCCGAGCTGAACAACACGTAGAATGAGCAACAGGCTGCATAAACAGCCGCTGCTGTGATGAATACTTTTCGCCACTTGACGATGCTTGGCTGTAACGAAACAACACTTATTGCATCGAAAAATTTCCGTCGGGAAATGATAGACACTTACTGTTCCCTTTACCATATATCCTGCATAGATGGGGGCTAATAGCCCAGCCAGATTGGCCAGACAATTCGTGAAGGACATTAAAATTCCTGCGAATTGAGGGCTGATGTCCAGATGATTCACTTTAAAACCGGAGTAAATGCCCCCGTTCAATCCTACACCCAGGGTGAGCAGACTCACGGTCAACCATCGGTCGCACCCTGTGAAGGCGGCCGCAAAGAGGGCACTTGCTGGCCCATACTGACCTAAAACATGGAAAACATTAATAAAGGCATTTTTTTGAACTGACGAAACTCACCGATAGCATTTATGAGTTTCCTGACTACTGTTAGGTTGAAACAGGGCTTGGTAAGCATCCAATCAGCGACGTGACTGATGAAAATGGAAAATAGCCACATCGCCAAATAGGGCATGGCTGACAAAAATCCATTCTAAAAGAAAATAAATCATTAATTAATATTTTAATAATGACTTTCAACACTCATACATCTTTGAGACTGAAATGCAGGACTTGCTTCATGTAGGTGGGCAGTTCCGTCATCAAAGTTTCGTAGCCGTAGTTGTGCCCCATATGTGCGAGCAAAATGGCCCAGAATGGCAAAGACTTGAGGATTGACATCCATGGAATTGGGGGAATCTGCAAATAACATCCATCAATTATTCATAGCAAAGAGAGGGTTTTTGCTTTACTCACAGTTTGTCCTGCAACTCTTCCCAAAGACTTCTGGATGTACATGCGTTCATCCGGGTTGATTTTCGGATTGACTTCTGGATCTTCGTAGATCCAGAGGAGAAAGGCAACACACCAGACAGCTCCGATAGCTCCGAAGACGTAGAATATTGACGGCCATCCTCCGTGTGAGACGGCCAAGAGGCCGCTAAGGGGCATTGAGATGACCGTTCCGAATTGGGCTCCTAAGGAATGCATCGAAGAAAATAAATGTAAAACTGTTTGTTTATATGGCTAAAATATTTTATTTGAGTAAAAATAGTGTTGTACCAAAGGTGGATTTCGAACACAGCTGGTAGAAATAATCGAGCATCGCCTATACTCTCAATGTAAAAGCAGTGGCGACTACGTTCCAAATTTGACATAAAATAAAATAAATGTTACAAAAAATCAGAAATTTGTCGTAGAAAATTGCGGCAAACACGGAAAATAATTGAACATCCTGCCTGTTCTTCAGTTTCAGTAATAGAAAATTGTTGAATTTACTCATATTGTTCAGATCCTTTGAAAATTATTTCCTGCTTATCATCCATTTGTAGGTATGATGCTCGTATTTCACCTCTACACAGAAATTACCTGCATAAACAAAAGCACCCATACGACTCCTTTCATTAGGCGGAATCCATTTGGCGAGCAAGGCATGGGTACATGGTACAATGGGCCCCTGTAAACAAAAGATTTCCATTCGGTTTTCTCCTTGCATATTCTCAGTGTTATACAATATTAGAAAACATTTATCAAGAAAAATTACACATGGAAACCGACCGATAGTCGTCACAATCCCAAAAGTATTTTAATCTTGAATGAAGGTTATTTATAACGGAATGATGTTCACTTCACTTTCCAGCTACTTTATGATCTCGTGACTAAAGACGAATCGATGACCTACGTTAGAGGCTCTTACATAAAACAGTGCGTCACAATGAAAAATGTACTTTAACTGATGCCAGAAATACATTATCAACCTTAAAGTTTGGACTCACCTCTCCCAAACCCTGAATAAACCGCACGACTATCAACCACCACACGCCCATGTGAGCGGCTGCAGGTACCAACAGTCCGAACACGGAATTAATGAGCATTCCAATTCCCAAAAAGTAGATGTTTCCATATTTTTTGGCTAGAATTCCGAAGGGGATCTGGGTGATCACGTAGCCGTAGAAGAAGGAGGACAGGATGTAACCTTGGAGGTCGGTCTCCCACACAAATTCTCCGTCAGAAGAGGTCGATGACGAATTCTTAAAAGGATATTGCCCAAATTAATGTTTAACGTTGTTTTGCCTGGAACTAAGTTGTCGTGCAGCCAATTGGCAAGGCAAGAGACAATTAGCAATGTGAAAGATTGTTGCAACAGAATATGGCTGAAATGAGAGATATGTGTTTACGAAATGGTAGAAAGGACAAATGTATCATATCATATTAATCAATATTCAATTACGCTAATCATATTACGCACATTATGGAAATTTTCCAAGTCCTTTAAATGTGATCTAAAGTTAAATAATGAATTCACCCGAAGGTGAAGTAATTCCTCAATACTATTTATCGAGCCATTAAACTCCAATGTACGGGCCATGCCGCAATAATTCCTCTTACCGAATTGCTGGATTCAACCCCGCACTCCATGTCCACCCCTTGCTCGTGACCGTCATCCGTGGTGATGGCAGTATGATTCACCATGGCAACAATGGCGACCGACATGTTGGTCCTCATGACGTAGGCATTGGCCATGCCCAAGAACAACATGAAGGTAACGAAGTGTCTTGTACCAAACCATACTGTAGAAGGAATAAAATATATTGTAGATGATAAATGGTGACCCTGTACACTATAAAATTTAGCTATAAAATCAAATACATTAGTTAATTGCATTAAGAACTAGCATGTTGTATTAAGTATAAACGTCGACGTGCTTAATTGCAGTTTTTTCCTAATTATTCACTTCAATAAATTACGTTTTCTGCAAATATTAATGTAGTTTTATTCTTTGAAATTTGCGGCTCACGTCAAAGTAAATATACAGAAACAGGATTTTATATTTTTTTATTTTAAATTACAAACACTGCAACACAATGATTAACAGTTGTCAAACGTTCCTGGCGCCATTACGCGTGATTGACGTCATCTATGAGCCTATCAAAGAGAGGACAACGTTGCCAACGTTTCTAAAAATGCAGAGATAATGCGGGTTGCAATGGTCACGATATTAAACATGAGAAATCCAAAATATGTTTCCTAACATGCACAATGGCAAAGTGGCCGTTTATGAAACTCACCCGAAGAATTACTCTGGATGTTCTTAACTTCCTTCTCGAAAACCTCGTTAGGATAATACTGATGGGATTTTTTTCGTAAACTGCTCATGTTGCTCGTCTATTTGCTTGAGTACTACCGCGAATATCTAGTCACGTTTCACTGCTGGAGGATCGGAATAAGGGTCCGAAAACGGGCCGTAACAAACCAGTTTCGCACCCTTGCCCTTGAGCGACACCGAATTTCTCACCGTACGAATTATCGGAAGTAATAATCGCAACATTCAAATTCATGGCCACACATTCAAGTCCGAGGAAGCCGCAAGGAAATTAGTGTTAATCTGAAATTGTTGTAATATATTGCAACAATTATAACAATCAGTCACTGTTGACGGTGTGAATGTAGATACGATGCAAGTATGCGAGTAGTATCGATAAAATAAAAATATTTAAAAAAAAAACAGGCACAGACGCACACCGGGCTAGAAAAAAAAATAGAACCGAAACGAGGACGTTCGGGTTTATATTAGGACTAAACTGAACCTCCTGTGGTGTACTTCCAAAGTACGCTTAAAGGCGACACCGACACAAAATTACCTTCGTATAGTATTTAATGAAATTAAGCCAGAACGGTTGGGGGGCCTGCTATGCTGTGTCGACCAGAAACCATACTAAAGCATACAGGCAATATGCGCAAATCAATTTGCCGAAAAAATAAAGAACGTTCGAGCAATTATTTGGAAGCCTACGACAAATCACCTACTATTATGGGTTTTGTCTTTATAATCGAACAGCTCAGACCTCCAATAAATTACTCGAGCGCGGCAACATGGCGACATTCACTTGTCAAATTAAATCGTTGCTCTCTCTAAGCGTACGCTGTCTTCGAGCTGTCACACTAGGATTGCTATGTTGCAACACTTCGTTAAAAGTCTTTACAGGCCTGATTTGTTCTCATACATAGTAGTTCCTTTTGTTGTAGAAAAAATAATTTTAGTATGCAAAATCTTTATTCTGGCCTGCGACGGACATAAACGGCAAGACCGACTTCAACAGTTTTAATTTAGGAAATTGGCATTTTTTTCAGAAAAATTGGCGCCAATTTCGTGGTTGCTCCTGAATCATCGATACTCAAAAGATGCCTCGACACCCCCCCAAGTTTTACAATTTTCACCCTGCCAGCATACATAAAAACTAATGGCACCAGGTTCGCTATCTTATTTGCATAAAGCTCCCTGCCGTTAGATTCATATGTATGGAAAACAATAAAATAATAAAACACCGGATTAACGAATTTGAAAAATAAGTAATAATTTTGCATGGCAAATTGTTAAGCAATCGAGCTTAGAAATTAGATTTTATATTTCCCAATGGCGTACTTAATTATTACCTTGCACCAATTAGAATCGTTTACGATCATCATATGAAAAATGAATCGTCTTCTCACGTAGGTATCACCTACGCAAAAGCGGATGATGCTATTTAAACTGTTATGAATTCAAAACCGAGAATTCGCCTAATTTGCAGCATTTTATGCAGTGTGTATCATCATAGTACACCGTGAATAGAGATTATTTCTAAGATATGAAGTTTAGTAGTTTTTAGGAAATTGACGGTGAACGTGAGTTTGCTGTATATGGCCACATAATAAGGCAAAACGTGCGCATTTTCTTCAACTTCCTGCTGGTCGAATCTACCAGTCCCCAAGTACGACCATTTTCGAAATATTGGCCTTCAACCAAAGATTAGTCAAGGAAAAATGTTAAAAATAGTCATTTTAGAGGTATTTTTGGAGAGTTAACACACTACCAAAGAGCTTTATTTGTCATTTTTTTTTTATTTCTATTGATACCTAAGAAATGACTCGGATTGGAAAAAAGTTTCCAAAACGATGGATTTTATTGCAATTTTTCGCGAATTTTTACGAACTTTTAATGCCTGGGCTGTACCTCCCGAGGGACATCTTTTGTCCATGAAAATCAGCCAGGGTGTTCTCGAAACACAAATTGTCAAAAATGGGCGAAAAATGTCCGTTTCGGCTATTTTCATCAGCAGTTTATATCAAAATTATTCCACTGAGTGAGTTACAAGTTCTCAAAGGTGAAAGTGCACCTTTTTAGCTCCAAGTCAGGCCCAGTTGCGGTTTCAGTTCATAATAATAATAATAAGCGGTTTTTTTAGGAGACTTGCGAGAAAATAGAGTTTAATTTTCATTAGTTTTTTACTTATAATTTAATGAATTTTTTCCCTCAGTGCCAAATTCTTTGTGTTCTCTGGCAACGTAGCAAATAAAGTATTTGTTAAAAAAAAACCATGGAAGTCGAAACAAGACTGTTCATATGGAATTTGTCATTATTTATGAGTCGCGATACATTTTTCAAGTGTTCGGAGGCACAGAAAAGGTCCGAAAAGCCCCTTGTCGCCCGAGGCACTTCGACCCACAGCCCGGGAAGCGCCACCCATCCACACTTAGACTCTCCAAAAGATGAACCAAGGGTGAAAAGGGGGTGAATTTCGCCAAAAAAGCCCGTGTAGATCTGCAGCGATGGCAGAGTACAACGCGAAAACCCTCTGTATGATATTTGAGGTCAGAAAATCCTGTCAAGGATGTTGGCGCGTCGCGCAAGATTCTCTCTATGGAATTTGTCATTCTTGATGAGTCTCGGCATTTTTTTCAACTGGAGTTAACGTTATATTTCATTGCCCTGATGACTTTGAAAAGCGCTTCCCATTTCCGGTAACGAGCATTTTCACGGTTACAGAATTTACGTGATAAAAAAAAGTCGCAATTAGATTAAAGACTAAACCTTGAGTAATATGTTAAATTGTACCATGACTGATTCAATTTGCTTTTTATTTTGTCGCCTTTGCAACACGAGAATGGTTCACAGTAAAGTTCCGCAATAAGTAGGTATCGTGATTTGTCACGTGAATATCGTCCATGACCCATGATGTTATGCTGGCCATTGTAAATAATAATTATCTGAGTATAGGTACACAATAGGTAATTCTCGTATCTGCTTCGTAAGTAGCTATCCCAGTTGTGTGACAATATGGATTTTACTGCCTGTGATTCAGCATTAACAATTTGCACTCGAGACCATAACAATAATTAATTCTTTTATTGTTCCTGTTATTGTTATATAAACGTGATACCAGCAAAATGAACGCGATGTTAAGTATTAAGTTTATCTATCTCGGAATTAGATATCTCGAAAGATCCAAGGTGATTTAAATGCATGTTTTTTTGGCAAAAAAATGCACGAAGAAGAATGGTTTTTGTATAGATTAATCAAGCGGCACCGGAACAAACCGCCATTAAATCATGATTTGATATGTAAAAACAAACAATTATTCGCTGGTTAAGTAGGTAGCCGCAGAATAGTTTGGGCGAGTTCTGGTTCTAGAAACGGTTGTAAAACTGTATAGAGTTAATAACTTAAATAACCAGACAAATAAGACGAGGTTTTAGCAAATATTGTGTCATTGCCATTAATGGCGTCACGGTTGATGCTAATTCCTACAAAACAAAAATAAGTTTTGTTAAACGGCCCTCAAGATGCAGTGACATGGGATCTTGAAAACCATTAGAGGTGGATGGTGGTTCATATATCCTCAATGATGACTTTTTGGAAGAAAATTGATCTTACGGTATGCCTATAGTGATTCGCCCTTCGACAACGGGGTCAGGAGTTCAAAGCTTGGTGACGGACACTTTGCTTTTTTTTAATTTCTCTTACTATTTTTTATATTTTTAATTACTCTTTTATCCACTATAGATCTTCCTCATAGACATTCCACATCTAACTATAAAAATCAAATCTATGTTACGTTATAAAAAAAAGTCAGTCTACCTACGGCTGTTGTGCTTATTCTTCATAATTTAATTTTTTTGTAGTTAATGTATGTCCCGTCCATCTCAAAAAAAGGGCCAAAAAAATTATTCGAGTGGTCAAGACTCACTACATACATGTATATACTATGTATGTATGTAACGACACTGATTTTCATATACAGGGTGTCCCACAAGTGTTTCATTATATTTCAGTGGGTAATAGTACATTGAAAAATAATATGACTCCCTATATAAACCATATTCCAATAATGCTTCATTAAGAAGATACAGGGTGTTAAACTTTACTTAAAAAATCTAACTTTTATTGATATATTCAAAACCGTTTGAGATATGTAAGTGAAATTTGGCATGTTTTGAGAGTTAATGTAGACGCATTTATTTATGCAAAAGGGCTATTTTTCGTTTCACCAGTGACGTGCGTATGGACACCTCTCAGCACATTTTTAAAGAAAAACATGGTGCGCCACTGCTTTTTATCAAAATAAAAATTATTTTTAGAAGTTTAATTTCATTTAGAAGAAAAATGCTCACTTGACTCTTTTTCGTCCGACGTATCGTTTGCCAGTAAAAAATTGAATACCGTCTATATGCACGATATTCTCTAAATGGTTTTAATAATATTAAGTTTGTTTTAAATATTATTTATTTGCTATAACATTATAGAAATTGTTCAAATTGGTGGCCATTTTGTTCAATACGTAATTGAGCTCGCCTGTTCATTGATACTCTGATACGTTGAAATATTCCAGGTAGTAAAGTTTAACACCCTGTATCTTCTTAATGAAGCATTATTGGAATATGGTTTATATAGGGAGTCATACTATTTTTCAATGTACTAATACCCACTGAAATATAATGAAACACTTGTGGGACACCCCGTATAGTATACGGAGTTTCTGCAAAGTGATCTCCTAATGCTTGCACAATTCTTTAAGTAAACATTTGGATTTTTCGTTATGTGACACGGTCAAAATCAGCCACTTTTCACATTTTCAACAGTTATTTATGACTTATTGACACGGCTTCTGATTAACAACCCCCACGAATTTATGACTTTGACCGCGCTGTGTGGGGGGCTCGATGAAGCCATGGCTGCTAGCCCCGGACGAATCACAACTCCCACGCTTAACACGTGATCGGCATCTGTCTGTGCCGCCATTTTGAATCCAAGTGTCAGCTTGTAGCACACCGTTGCAAACCAACTTTCATGCCCTTTTTGAAAATGTGAGAACATCTGAAATCGTTTGATTAAAATAGTGAAGTTTGGAAAAAACCACCCAGTGTATCCAACGTTGAAAGTAATTGAGGAAATCACGAATATCTAATTATCAAAGCAATTACAACATACAATTATTCAACCACAGAGCTTTTCTACGTTATTAACGTAAATTAATTCAAATTATTGATGGTCTAGTAGTTGCATGTCTTAATTGCAAATTGTGATGTCACTAGTTCGATTTTCGCATTTGGTAAAATTTGTACTCCATGGATTAGTCATTTTGAATATATTTTGATATTTATTTCCCTAAACCACCCTGTCCATGATTATGCAGCATTCGTATCACCAAACCGAGACATTGCAGTACAGCAAGGATTCTTGAAAATAAAAATCTAGTAGTTTGGATTGACTGCTATCAGTTGACCATCGGCGAACAGGATTGGCTGACTGTCGTCAAAGATTACTCCCATTGGTTCACAAACATCAGGCTGTTGTAGACAATCGTTTCCAAGAAGAGTTTTACTTTTAATCCGCTTCAAAGTTTTATTATTTATTTTCATTTATTATTTATTTACATTTATTATTTATTTACGTTTATTATTTGTACAGGGTGACCATCTCTGGAGCTCATCTATGGCTCTCAGCAACTATAAAAGTCGGTGAATAAATTTGCCCCAATTCGACCAGTCTTACATCTTTTATGGTCACCGAGGTCCCCAAGGGTGAGCTTCAGGAACTGACACCCTGTATAAGTGATACATCTTTATACAATTGATTTTCCAAAATTCCCTACTCTTTACTGTGAATTACAAGTTTTTAGATTGATTATGATTTATGACTAAAAACAATGTGGAATTTACACTGCGGCCCTTGAAACAGGTTTACATTTTACTTATCGTCATAAAATTTGAAATATCTGCCAATCGATATCGAATTTATCAAGTTCAACAAGTGGCGATGATCAAATACCCAAACAACAATCGAAACGTTTTGCACGAGATTCGCGATCCAAAATCGCGTGATAATCTCGTGAAATGTTCAAGTGTACCGGGGTTATTGTGTACTTGGGCCATTAGACGTGTTTTACAATGATTATGAGATATTTATTGTTGGAATATGAAAGTTAATAGTGCTGTTTGCTGAAGGGGTTAAGATAACGGCTCGACATTCGTCAAATTTGCAATAAAGCATCCTTTTGACCGACACTGTGCGACATAAGAAACGCGAAAGTGATTAGCACCTCTTTTATTGCCTTAAGTGCGATAAATGTGTGTTAAGCCAATTATTGCTAATAAATTTGAAATCTGGTTTGCTCAAATCTCGTGTAGTACATGTTGTAAGTCGTGATTTAAAAAAATTACACATTTCATACTAAAATAGATAGCAAAAATGTGCTATTTTGTTATTCACACGTTACGTGATAAGGCGTTGTTCTTTTGTATGAAATTCCGCGTTTCTCAAACTTATGACTGGTCAGCCGTCGTTGACAAAAAGAAAGTTTCAATTCTAAGAAATTTCATTAACCCCAATAACCAATTCAGAGGACTACACTCAAACGTTCCACACTGCGTGAGTGAAAGTGTGAACGTTTCGTGCCTCTTGGCACTCATCAGACTGCCGTAAGAAAATGAAAAAGAGAAAGGGAGGGAGAAGAGATTCGAGTTACGAATTTTCTGGCACCGAGAGAACAATTTCGGTGAGTTCGGGAATATGCCCCAATTACAGAAAATAATTTTCGACGAGTAGAACATTATATATATTTTATCTAGGACCATGCATCATGCAAAAGGTAATTAAAGTATTAAACAATTTAACTACTACTAATATGTACGCAGAGCACCACTCGACTCGACAGGTGCTTTTTGCTCGTTTTGTCTCGTTTTTCATGTAAATTACTCCTGTCTCGAAATTGTTTGTTACCTCGTATATGATTCTTCGATATCAGCTTTAGCTGCAGAAGATTGTGGTTTGTTTTTTTTTGCACGAAACTATGTCTCTGGGACTCCAAACTTAGGGTGGTCTGGCATAGAATATCCAGTCCACCGTTAATTCGAAGGGCCACTTTGCAAATCCGGATTACCGGTAAACGTCCTGAGAACATTTCACCTAATTTTATGCTCTGCGCTTCGATGGTACTTGATTTGACTGAAGACGGGCAAGTATACATAGAAAAGGGCACCTCCAACAATGTCCCGGAGAAATAAACGGCGGGTTGCCCCATGTTATAGGGATTCTTTCTCTAGTTTTGTCGGGGCAGAGAAAATAGTCTTTTTAGTATAGATGGCAATAGAAAAGTGGCCTCTTTTTCAAAAAAAAAAATTTTTTTTAAATACGTTCACTCATGAGTAGCTGAAACTTTCTATACTCTTCACGAGCAGCTTTACTATTAAATGCGTGATAACATAAACAATTTGTCAACATATTAGTTTTAATTATGTAATTTATATTACACTGACATCGGAGATGAAAACAAACACCTGCTGCTGAAGGTGACGGTCACAAAAATCCTGTGTTACAATAAACGTGCTTTAGTGCGAATCTGACCTAAATTATAAGCGAAAAATCGCAATGCCATTGGCCTTGTCTGCTGGATGATGTCATGCCTTCAAGACATTTCTCATAAGAGTACTTTTACATACAATAGCCTGATTCGTATCTGTAACCAATCTACCCACTTCCTAACGGTATTCAGAGTAGTGGTTTGTCTTGGACAACAATGCTGATTTACCATACAGGATTATCATATGGAAAAGCGCTATAAAGGTTTAATCACAGAGATATCTGTATCAGATTGGCTGACCTGAAATCGTCAGTTTTGGCAAACTAATAAGTTATTGTTCAATAAATTTGCGACATTTACTAGAAGCTAATGTAATGGTTGATTTACGCTGCAATGGTGCGCCAATTTCCGCTTTGTCTCGGTCTACTTTCATCTATGACTTTTTCATTCTTATTTTGGTATTGGGATTTGATCAATGCGTGATGGTCAAAAACTGCGTTTTTGCGATTTAATTAACCTTTCGATTAGAGCCCTCTGAATGACGTAAATGGCATTTTTTTAACTTAAAGTTGGTCCGTGCCGCAGATACTCAAAAGCCCATGATTCGCTTTTATGTAAAAGCTAATTTCTGATAGTTTTTCGCCCCGAATTACAAGACTATAAACCCTACGGACGATACCTTCAAATCCAAATCATACGGCCTTTAATTAGATCACGTCATAAACGAATTTAAATCAAGTTTAAGCGGTCAATAGGTAAGTATGCGTGTGAAACGACCACAATGAATTAGCCAACAGTTGCATAATCGCATTATTGTTAACAGCTTCCTGATACTTAAACAATTAATAATTTGTTACTTCCTACTGTACGAGTGACAATAAGAACACGACGATTTGAGTTTGAACAATCGCCGTGTTGTTATTTGGCTCTATACAGGGTACCACAAATTCGTAGTTTTTCGAAGCGATGTCTCAAGGCGATTTTTGACGCGGAGAATCCGTGAAAACAAACCATGAAATACCAGTAACAAGTGTGTCAATGACAGCGATTAATGACACAGACATTTTAAAGCGCGAGCATAGCAAGCGCAGCGAATCTACCACCCCGAGAAAACTTCGGGTGGTAGAAGGGGCCCTGACCTCCCAAAAATTCGCGCCCTGTAGATTTTGGCAAAAATTGGGAATCCCCATCGTGTAGGCTTCAAAGAGTAATCCATATAAAATTTCCAACTTGATATTTACGGATTCTAAAAGGGCCGTGTAATATATTTTTTTTATGTAAAACTTTGACATCTTATATTTCGGCAATCAAGGACATAAGGAATATAGTTTATATGCAAACTAGTATTATTTTCAATTCCAGATTTTATTATTAAGGTTTAGTCATCTAATTCCGGGATACCCTGTATAACATCTTTCTGCCAATTGCATCACGTTGAAAATTAACTCTACCGTGGCGCCACTTACACTACGCATTTTCCAAATGCCAAATTGACAACGCCAATGTCAAAAAATTGAACCTTCATAATGACACGTGCCGATAACGTGTCAAACGCAAATGTTGCGATTAATCACATAGAAGCGTTTGCGGCCATTGTGCGTTAATAAGAGTCAAATTTATCTCTTCGAGAGTGTCATTTCCATATCTGCCAACAGGTGGGCTTTGCGCAGAAAACAATGACACCGCGGGCGGCATACAGATTTCCCACGTCTGCACCCGTCTCGCTGGTGATAAATATCAAATTTCGAGTGGAATTTTCAAAAAAAAAATAAATTGCAAAATTGCGAGCTGAATAAAAGGTTAATTTTATCAGAACGCGATTAATGGTCGCTCATGATTATGTGAGGTTCAAAACAGGTAAAAATTGCAGTTTATAAATTCGCTTTTCTCTGACAGTTCCTCGAATATTTTTACATTAAGCATACAGGTTAATCAGTATTCTCAGAATCTTTTAAGTAGTTTTGTAAACCAACAACACTTGTTTTTCATAGTGTTTTAACTACAACTTTTACGTGGGACTAACTTCTTAATCCTCAATTTTACAGAGAAATTTTTAAGAGTCCAAAGTTTCCTAAAACTATTTGCGTTTGTCCTTCTGAGAAATATAAGGAATCTTGTGAAAACGTGTGGTGTTTTTTCACATCACCCCTGGTTCGGAAGCCACAGGCATCTTTTTTCTCCGAAATTTTGAGACTTTTCTGAAATTCAAACCAGAAAGAACGCAGTTTTTTTCGCGCGCCCAGATTTTCAACGAGAACCAACTTGTAAATCTCTTTGCAGGGAAACGTTCGAAAGTTCAAAATTTTATTAGAACGAAACACCAACCCCCAAGCATTTTTTACATTTGTAAGCTCGATTTTTCAATTAAATTATCAGCATTACAGTTTCCCCAAATTGATCGAATTCGCACCGTTTATCAGTCACCATTTTCAAAATATCACCACTTTTACTCGCAAATTTATGACATCCTGTATGTATACACACAGTACACACTTGGACGAACCCATTAGATTGTAAGCATACTAACGTACTTAAAAGTATATCAAAATTGACGATTTGCTCTCTAGATGTGAAACGCATTTTCCGGAAAAAAATCTTGTAACACTTATAGGCGACTTTGATTTGGATACAAGTTTCGGTTTTACGGTAATTAACCACAGTTAAATTAAACACAAAAACGTTAGATTTGTTCATTAAATTCATCAAGTTAAAACTGTAAATTAGACATTTTCCTCAGTAAATGTAAATTTTAACGCAAAACCACAAAAAAAACCAAAAAAAAAACAAATTAAGAACGAAAAACGAGTTCCTGTTTCGTCTTTTTGGCAAATGAGCTGAAACTCTTGTTAACTTTCGAAAGAAAATATCGAAAATCATCTCAGAGAAACTTACCCGAAGGGGGCACAATCTGCTCTTGATAAGGAGGTGGCGGGTTTTTCTTCCCCTGTTCCTCGACGTTCAAATCTGTATTGGTAAACGTCATCTCTCTCGCTTCTCAGTTGCTTCAAGAGTTTACTTTTCCTAGAAACTCGAAGCTCCCATATTCCTTTTTCAACTAAAAATTCCGGTAACCACTTGACAAGGAATCAATCAAGTTCTGACAGCAATCGTTGAAATACGCGCGCTTTAATCGAACTCGATCCGCGATCGGTACGACCCTCGAGCACCTGCTGATAATTCGCGATCACGTGTCGGTACGACTGCCGCCGTTCAAACCGATTATTTGCTTTGGCACCGTAATCGGCAATAATTCAGGTACCGTCTCAAAGAACCAGAAGTGGCTCGAATCTTTGCGCAGAAGAGAAAGTCGTTTGGATAAAGACGACGAGGGGTTTGGGACGTTCGGAACCCTCTGAGGTTATTGAAAGTGTAATGGTCAATAACCGCGGGCAGAGCCGACGTGCCGAAAGACGGCCGCGAAGACATGACAAATGATAAAATGTATTGCTTTAATAATAATAATCTCTTGATACATTTATCGTTTTACCTATAGTAACTATAGTGAAACAGCCGAAATTAAACTTAAAGGTGTAGAGGAGCTTTCCATCTTTGCCAGAAAGATCCTGTACACGAGCCCTAATTGAAATATCCTCAGCTAGGTGGAAGCTCATACAACGTTCAGGACCACATTAATTAAGAGCTATTTGTTCAATAATAGTCGTAAACGGATCAGTCTTCCTCTTGCTCAGACAACGCGAATTTCCCTGGAAAATCCTCCTTGAGATCCTGCTGTCTGTTCGTTTCCACTTCATTCTCAATCCTCCAAGTCCTAGGATACTTCTTGCAACCAGTAATGATGCTGCAAGCAAACATTTTCTTTAGTGATTCGGCTGAATTCTATTCTGTGTTACTTTCTACTTTGCGAACGCTATAAAATTTTGATAATGAATGCTAATAGCGCTAAGTGTTAATCAAGGCGATGGCAAAGTAGGAATGTTCGAGTCATTGAATAACAATAACAAATCGAAATTTCAATGCATATGTAAGTTTCTTATTTCGCATACTTCATGGAACAAATCAAACTTTTCTCCACTCTTGAGAAATTGAAATGGACTTTTGCCACTCTTGCATTATTGAAACAGTAATGTAATTGAAAATCGTCCTTAGATTTCCACGCAGGTAGTGGATGCGCCTTGTGTAATATCGTGGAGTAAAAACAGCAATTTTTAGCCAGGTAATCAACTTACCTGCCCACTGTGGCCGACGGAAAAATTAAATTAACGTGAGGCAAAATGAATCACCTGACATATGTTTGTGGCCTATAATACACGTGCTATAATGTATTATCTGCCATCCTGTAATGCAGACTCCAATTAAATTTTGAAGAAAGCAATTCTTTTGCCGGTTAAATATACAAGGTACGAGGACCGATTTTTATCGTTTTTTCTTTCATATTAATTCGTCTACCATCTGCGCTTCTGCGCAATCGCAGATTTACGTTGCTACGAACGTTCGTAGAAACACAGTCGGAAATGTAAAAAAGCGCCATTATTTGGGAACTACAAGGGTAGTTATGTAACCTGAACTGACCTCAAAAAGCAATTCATTCCCGAGTTTTTTCCCGTTACGAATAATTTTTTCACCGATTTATTATTTTGCCTTACGAATTACCTTGTTGGATTTTTGCGTAATCTGCACGGTTTCCTACGAGTTTGCGCTACAGTTTTCATGTGTAGCCCCTTTCGGTCGCATGACTGGGGGGAATATGATGCTACCAGGTCTGTAAATGTGAAACCGGAATCTTTTAACAAAAAGTATAACTTAGCTGCGCAATAATTATAAAAAATATTTTATTCGAAATATTTCCCATCGTTACGTATATATTTTTCCCATCTCTCTGGCAATTTGTGGATGCCACGCCAGAAGAACTGTTGTTCTTTTGAGGCAAACCATTCATCGAGCCATTTTTGAACTGTTTCGTAGGAGGCGAAGTGCTCTTCTGCAAGAGCGTGTCCCGTCGATGCAAATAAGTGATAATCGGATGGTGCTAAGTCGGGTGAATAAGTAGTACTTCCCAATGAAACGTTCCAATCGTTTCCTTCACCAGTTCCGCAGTGTGTGATGGTGCATTATCATGGAGCAATATCACCATGTGTTGCCGTTCTTGATATTCTGGTCGTCTTTCACGCAAAGCTCGATGCAAGTCCATCATTTGCTGTCGGTAACGTTCAGTATTAACTGTTTCTCCAGGTTTTAGCAGCTCATTACGCCTTTTTGATCCCACCAAGCACAGAGCATTGTTTCCCGTCCATGTCGATTTGGTCTTGCTGACGATGCCGATGGTTCGCCTGGAGTTACCCATAATTTTTTACCTTTGGGATTCTCAAAATAGATCCATTTTTCGTCACCAGTCACAATTCGATGAAGAAATGACTTTCTGTTATACCCGGCAAGCAACAATTGGCAAGTGGTTTTTCGATTTTCTTGCCGTCTTTCATCGAGTTCGTGTGGAACCCATTTTCCTATCTTCTGAATTTTTCCCATAGCTTTCAAACGAATGGAAATGGCTTCTCGTGTCACATTTAGTTGGTTCGCTAATTGTTGTCGCGTCTGAGCATCGTCCTCATCTAGCAAAGCTCGCAACTCGCCGTCTTCAAACTTTTTCGGTGGTTTTCCACGCTCTTCGTTGTTGACGTCGAAATTGCCACTTTTGAATTTTTTAAACCACTCACAGCACTGTGATTTTCCAAGGGCATGCTCACCGGAAGCTTCAACAAGCATGCGATGTGAATCTGCAGCCATTTTTTTCACGTGATAACAGAAAATCAATGCTGTTCAATGTAGGCACAAAATTCGACTTACTCAAAGCTATCGCAAACTGTCCTGCAGTATTGAACCTGTGTTGTTATGATTTGAAAATCATTCTCAGATGTATATAAGAGATATAGTACCCTAATAACACGATAATATACAGGGTGTCTCTAAAAGGTCTGTACAAAATTCTACCACAGATTTCTGAGGTCAAAACATGACGATTTACCTTAGTCCAAAAGTGGACGGTTTTCGAAATACAGGGCGTCAAAGTGAAAACAAAAAAAAGCAAAAAAATTCATTTCTTGGTTGGTAACGCTGCTACCTACAGAAAATGTCGTGTCGGGCGGTTTTTGAGGATGAGAAATCAGAATCCGTTTACATTTTCGATGCACAATGTAGAGGGCGTTGTCAACCCTCTTTAAAAGGGCATAACTTTTTCATCACCCGGTATAAAACTTATTTATGACTAAACTTGTGTTTTCCTACATTTTTAAGGAAAAAAGGTTTCTTGTTAAAAATCTCTACGAGGCTTCTTCTTGAGATATTGAAGCTTAAAGTTCGCTGCATGTCTTGAACAATAATTTTAATGTACTACATATCTATTCTTACAGTTGGATCGAAAAAAATCAAAACTTAAAAATAAGTTACAAATTACTTGAAAACATAGATACCAACCATAAACACGAAAAAATTATACTTTTAGTAGATGTTCGAAATGACCACCATTGACTTGCATGCAAAGATAAATCCGACGCAAGAAATTAAAATGTAGTCTATTCATCAATTCTTCGTCGTTCTTTAAAATGTTCACTGCATTTTGAATTCGTCCCCATAGTTCCTCTTCACTATTTATGGCCGTGAAGTATATCATGGACCATGGGAGTCCCCCATAACAAATAATCCATCGGAGTTAAATCCGGTGAGCGCGGTGGCCATGGTGCCGGAGCATCATTTCCTCTACCTATCCATCCTCGTGGGTACTGTTGATTTAAATAGTTGCGCACATTTATTGTAAAATGTGGCGGAGCACCGTCGTGCATGAACCACATATCTTGCCGAAGTTGTAAAAGAAGATCTTCCATTAATTCTGGCATTGTATTTTGAATATGTTCCAAATAACTTTCACCACTTAATCGGGGCGGCAAAGTGACAGGACCAATAATAAAATTGTCAATTGTTCCTGCCCACACATTAATCTTAAATTCATGTTGATAATGTACCACTTTGTAGTACATTAAAATTATTGTTCAAGACATGCAGCGAACTTTAAGCTTCAAATATCTCAAGAAGAAGCCTCGTAGAGATTTTTAACAAGAGACCTTTTTTCTTTAAAAAATGTAGGAAAACACAGGTTTAGTAATAAATAAATTTTATACCGGGTGATGAAAAAGTTATACCCTTTTAAAGAGGGTTGACAACGCCTTCTACATTGTGCATCGAAAATGTAAACGGATTCTGATTTCTCATCCCCAAAAACCGCCCGACACGACATTTTGTGTAGGTAGCAGCGTTACCAACCAAGAAATGAATTTTTTTGCTTTTTTTTGTTTTCACTTTGACGCCCTGTATTTCGAAAACCGTCCACTTTTGAACTAAGGTAAATTGGGTTAAATCGTCATGTTTTGACCTCAGAAATCTGTGGTAGAATTTTGTACAGACCTTTTTGGTGACACCCTGTATATAATATTGACCACTAGGGATATTGGAAGGCAAATTCCGGTTTCATATTTACAGACCTGGTAAGAGCGACCTGCGATCTTATTCAAAAAAATTAGGAAAATTTGTCGATTTATTGGGGACTTGCAGCTGCGTTACAGAAACGGAAAGTAAATGGGGCTTCAGTGCCGCCCACAGTGCCTAATGTAGGATTCGTCGCTGGGGGAGCACCGAAATTTTTTTCTCCCTTAATTTCTTCAATCATCTCACTTTTTGACTCACGCGGTGCTTTATTTTCAGTTTTGTTTTGCTCGAGTTGGACTAATTCCTACATAGAACATTTCTTAAGCCTAACTAGCGCCCTACAATTTATTAGATCGGAGTTTGAGGTGTCTTGTACTTTGCTCCTGCGAGTTGACGTATTCTTCGTCACCGCCGTCTTGGCTCCACCGTCGAATTCGTTTTGAACTTTTAGCAGTTGTGCCCCTCGAAACCACATTTATTAATACCCTTATTGCAACTTGCCTAAACCGCATACAACAATAACCTAATGAAAACTAAAAGCTCTCCCGAAGGGCCGATACTAATAAGGTAAATTGGTCCGGACCGCGCTTTGTTGTCCACTGCATTACTCAATATGCCTTCCTATTATTCCTCTGATATACATCTGTCAAGAATATGGCCCTTTAGTACTCCGACGCATACGCATATTTCCGATGGCCATGAGATAATTCAAAATCCCATATGGAATTGCTAATTAATGTATCAATGCGGCCTGGCCGACACGCTATGTAACACCTTTAATTAGGAAGATTTATTCGGTTTTTTTTAGGATTTTTATTAATGTGTGTAAATAGGCGAAAGCTAAATATTTGACCTTAAGATTTTTCCGATTAGCAAGATGCGGAGGTCATGCCCCGTTTCGACGGCGAAGGCCAAGTCGGGCACGAATTTCCAAACCCAATTTCGAAAATAAATTTCCTTCTTACCAGTAAAAGACGTTAAACTGCTCCTGTTGCTTATTATTCCGTTTTCCAAATCCACGAGCCCACCCCCTGAATGTATCGGCCTTAGTGTCATCCTCTCCCCTTTTTCCGTTCAACCTGGCCACCAACACTGCCATCTTCTCCTGTTTAGTGTCCCTGATAAAAACGCACAAATCGACACTTTTTCTTCTCATTACTTTGATAATACCTGAATATCGGCCGCTCCTTCGCGTTCAGGGGCTTGTCATATTGAGGGGCAAACTCCCTGCTGTCGAAGTCCTGCTCTATTCTGGCCTCGGTCGCCAGAATCAGGGATAGACAGAAAGCTATGATGGCATGATAAGTGCAGAGAGTCATAACTGGAAATAAGGAAAATAATCCCTGAGGGCCTAATCAATCTGAAGCTGGTAGTCGATGATTAATAGCCGTTTTAATCGTCAAAATTTTCTTTGAAATATCAAACTATTCGGGAACTTCAAAGGGAATCTTTGTGGGGGAAAATGCATCTACCACCAAATCAAGCTTTATTATGTGTTTCTTCATGCAATTGGATTTAAAATTGCGTTAATTAATGTAATGAAATGTAAATTCCCCCACCACTCACGAGTTGAACAAAAAGGGCTGTTTATTCATGGGACGGCTAACGCTGCACCAATAACGGCACAGTGGGCGTAATTACACATTTCGACGGTCAAAAAAACTTTTCGGCTTTTGACCTCTGGGCGAAGAATTTGAATCGGGAGAAATGTGCGCAATCAACTAGGTCACACCGAAACCTTAACGACGATACTGGATAGTCCCCTGATAGATTTCGTTTCATCTCCGCTTACAACCTAAATAGGCAGGATTTGAAACACAAACACAATAATAAGCGACTTTGTGTCTATCTCGATTTAATTTCGCTTTATAATGAGTTCTTAAAATGCAGTGTAATTAAAGATTTAGAAAGTTCGGCTAAGTAAACTCGCGGCTATTCTGTGGCAGAATCATCCCTTAGAGTTTTCCTGCCGATAAACATCTCTGCTCTTAGCATTTCGACGGCCCATTAAAAGCTAATTTGAAAGGTGTCGGGAATTTAGGCGTAATTAAATAAAAGTTGTACTTAAAGGTCGACGGAAGGGTGGAAATATTTAACCTGTTCTGTGTGGGTAAGAGTTAAAGTTCCTGTCCGAACTCCAATGGCAGAGCCGGGACAAATTTGTCTTAATCGGTGCGCTCAAATATGCTTTTGACTTCTAGACAACGGATTTAAATCTTTAATTGTTTTGAAATAAGTTTGTCAAACAATCAAAGATGGGAATTTTAGGAATGAAATATTATTTCAGGTCGTTCTCATATTTTGGGCCAAAGATACGCAGTACCAGTTCGGTTTAATAGGGCAAATAACGCACGAACCATGTGGGATTAATTATTGATATCGGCGTTGGTTATTGCAGGCCCCATGCTGGAGATAAATTGGGATATCATCGCGTGAATACTAAAATGTCTTCCGTATGCTTGTACCTACGCAGGTTTCGACGACGCCAAATCCAAACATTTAACCACTTACTAAATTTTTCTGCATCCCTTATTTTCGGTTTATCTTTCACGTTATACGACGGAATTTTTAAAAAGCTCATAAACTTAAAATAACAACTTGCTTAAGCGAGGAGGGAAAACACATGTAAGGTAGATATATAAAAAGTGCACATTAAAAAAAAAAACGGAAAAACCTTCTTGCCTTTGATAGTATGATAAGTTGCGTGGGAGGCCCCAAAGTGTTTATCTAAATAATCTGGTTTTGCAAGTTACGAGCGCCCCACGGAGGGCCCGCTACTTCCACATCGAATTTTTATATAAATAAACTCATGAAGTTCAACTTAAACGGGGTACATCGATATGCTAAATAGACACGCATGCATATTTTAATTAGTTAATTGGATATATAATTAATTACGTACTTATTAATATACTATTCGTGCATTACATCATGGCCGAGTGTGTTACTTCCCCGAAACATTCGCTGTTATAAAACAACAATTGGAAATGTTTAAGGTATTTTTAAATTTCGCTCTTGTTCGTTTTTCGATTCAACACCTCGTGAACTATTCCCTAATAACAGTTGTTTCGCATCATGATTTGCAAATCCTATTAATTAGCTCCCATCATAATGCAGTGTCTTCAGGCAGTGTTCGCCTGTCGTCGTTAAATTTAATTGAAATCTCAGCGAGACAATATTGGATAATTCGTATTTAGAGGGGGGAGGGGGGAACTTCCAGAATTCCGTAACGTACAAAGTGAAAAATAATAATTTGCCCAAAAACCTGCAAGAAAGCCGCATAAAATGGCTTTCGAAAAATTGTTCTCGTCTCTAATGGTAACGGCGACAAAATGGCGGAGCCGTTCGCAAAACGGTTCTTGAAGTTGCATTTTTCATAGTCCAGAGTCGATTAGAGAAAACGTTCAAAATTTTCGAAGGGGCGGATGACGCCCAATATTAGATAAGTCCCAAATTTCGGAGGCTGACCTCTTAGGAACGCGAATACCTGCGACATTAACAATGTAGACCATATTAATCTTCTCGGTGGAATAAAGACAACGGGAAAAAGCCGGCCATTTTGCCGTATCCGGTGTGGTTTTTGGATCGCCCTTAACGTTATTTCCAGCCGCAATACTGGATAATTGACATGGAAAAATGTATGACGTTAACTTCTAGAAAATGGAAACTGGAAAATAACGTTCCAGAAAGCACGAAAGTACGAGCCTCATACGTTAAAGATGGGTACGTGTAACGCGGATTTTAGCGGTTCACCGGGCCTGTCTCGAAATGGTTTCAGCATCGTGCTGCGATGTGCCAGAAGTAAACGAAATATTTGATTTTATAATTATTTTATTGTGGTGAGCTGGTCGTTATCCACTTCTTTTTTTTAGTTTGGTTTGTTAAGATTAAGCACACTACACTGGAACAACTTAAATTTGGTTTGGGTTTACCTACTAACTTTTCCTCCGTAATAGAGTAAAAGCTCGGACTGGCACTGACACAAAGGTTTCTAGTTGAGTAAGGAAACAGAATAGCCGGACCCGAGAAAGTTTCTCAGACTAAACTAGGGACTTTGTGACCACTTCGGCAAATTACTGAAACACCCTCATTGGGTAATTTAGAGATATTCCTTCAATGAGACGGAGAATCTCTTAGTGAGTCCCCAAAACAAGTCGAAACGCGAAATAAATAATTTCATCAACTGAGGTGGTGGATTTTCTTGCATTATTTTTCTCTCGTCCAGTATGAGTCTGCTCAATCTACACTGCAAAGCCAAGTTAATTTACTGTAATTTGTTTTTTTTTTCAATTTAATATTAATTTTGTAATTATTCCTTAATTTTTTTTTAATATTTCACTAATAACGCGATGGAAAACACGAGTTCAGGTGACAAACATAAGGGGAAAGCTTTTAAGGAATTACTTTATATTTGACGCACTGTCTACGAAATACCTCGAATAGCTGAACATATGAAATGCATATCATAACTTCTGAAATTGTGAGGAGTAATATCTCGTGCAAAGAGCAACCAAAGAACCCTCCAAAATTTGTGATGCCGCTTTGCCAATTTCGCGAAAGCCACTATGAATTAAGGATAAATGCAAAAAGTAGCCCATTTTGTAACGTTTTCTTCAAATTTCAATTAGAGGAATTCCTGGGAAATTATTGAAATTGAGTAAATTTCTGAGAGAAAAGATGAACATTTTTGAGTCCTTTCTATACTTAAACATTGCTGTGGCGAGAAATTGGCCTAACCGCCAATATCGCTGCCTCAAAAATGCCTCAAAGTTCCATTACTCCAGATGCATCAAAAAAGCATAAATAGCCAAATAAATATTTTATTGGTGACCGATGTCGTATAACTACCCATTTTTAAGATTTTTATTGACATACATATGTATATGATTCATAAAATTCTTTTCTCTGAAAGCAGGACCGCCCAGTTCAGTAACCCCTAAAGGGTTTCAGACAGATTTTCCCTCCTAACATGAATCAAATCATAGTAACAATTACTTTTCCAAAAACCAAGATAATAATAAAATATTTCGTTAAATTTTGCCACCAAAATTATCTCTAAGAAAATGGATAAACTAACCAGTACATTACTTTGATTTCGTTGTTTCTACGGAAATTGTCTTGGTGGCAAAGTTGCCAGGAGTGTAAAAAACCAGGCCTTAAGCTTCTCACAATATGTCAGAAGCAATTTGCTGTACATTACTAATGATTGCAGTTCAACTTACCTGAACTAACTTGTTTTCCACTTGAAGACCGCACAACAAACTGTGCGGAACGCTCCAAACTTTCGAACTTGTACCTTCGGAGGGCGGTTTTGGGGACATGCGCTGCCACAACTCACCCCCGAAGAAGTTGGCGGATTAATGGGGGCTTTTATTTCCATTCGAATCTGTCTTTTCGGGGGCGTTAGTACCACACATACATATGTAAATAGTGTGTTAAGCGAACTCTTGTTTTCTCTATGTATAATAAACTTCGAAAAATTTTCTCGATTGCGCAGGGCGTAGATATGCACAGACCTTCCACGTGAAATTTTTTTGTTCATTCACAGCAAGCTCCATATTCAACTTTGAAAGAATGCTTCCATTTTTCGTAATTAATATAAGCGTACAGAATTTCCTCCGCAGTAAATGTCTTTAACGTTTTTGCGAGTTTTGTCAGACTTAACGAAACTTTTTACAGCCTTCGTACAGTATTCATTTCTAATGGGTAATTGGGACAACAGAGGCTTTAATAAAGGAAAATAATAGGTGAAACATAGTCGAAAATTTTTCTTTATGCACCGCAAGAGAAGGTATTATTTCCAGAGAACTGTTTCGAATTCAAATTGTAATGTTGTTACTTTGCGCAACTACCCATCGATATTTTTTCAAATTAACATCCACAATTCGAACTAGAAAAAATGCAGATTATACATCTCCACGTGGCTCCTAATGGACCTTTTATGATGTATTTGTTTTGCATAAACCGATCGTTTCTTCAAGGAAGTAAAATTTTCTTGATTACGACCGGGTCAGTATATTGCCTTTTATCTAGATTAAATCACTTACGCAGATCTGTTTTCAAATGTAATAAATACATTACAACGGTACAGTAAATTAAAATTTCACTCATAATTTAAAATTGCACAAATACTGTCAGTCTTTTTATATACACCGAAGCTTATGGGTAATAGGTGGAATAAGGGTGGTGGTACCCTCCGTTCACGGGGGAAGTTACGTGAGCCCTGGGGTCCATGGACGCAGAATGGTAAGTTGGCTGTGAAACCCCGGCGTAGCTTCCGAAGGCAGAGAGAGAGGGCGCTGCGGGTACAGGTGCACTTGGCATTAAATGCGGATCTCCCAGTAGAGAACGTTGATCAAGGATTCGCGGGTGATCACTCAGTAGACGAGGCTCCTCTGGTAGCAAGCTTGATTGATCGGTACCTGAAGGTAAAAATATTATATTTAAATGACGTCAATCGGTAGACATATCTACTGCTTCATACCACTTCCTAAAATGCGGTCAGAAGAAAAGGAATCCGGTAAAAGTCTATTTGGTTCAGTGATAAGTCTGTTATCAGCTATTCTAGTGCCAAGATCTCCGGCCAGTAATCTGGCTTGATCAAAAATGCGGTGTTTATTCGCGAGTCCGTGTTCAGTGAGGAGCCTGTAAATATTTAAAAACTTACTCAAAACTAATCTAATTCATTTTAAATTTGATACCTAGAATTGGGTATTTGATGTAGAGGCAAAGTGCGCAGACTCAAATCCACACTGTGCCTTCCCGGAGGGGTCAAATCCAAGGAAACAACTCTAACAAGATCATAAGGAGGAGGGGTGTAATTCAATCTCAAATCCATCCTATCTAATTCAGGATAAACGTGATGATATCGATTAATATTGGAGGAATAGTTGTGGAAGCCTCTGGTGGACATATCAAGGCCCTAACGATGTTAACCCTTTATTAAAAGCACTTGAGAGGGTTCAAGAACTAACCTGAAGATCAGAATTTAATGGTAAAGGCTCAAAGTGCCTTTCAGACCTAAAATCTACGTCGATCAAGTCTCGGTTGTCCGCACTCATGTTGAGAATATCCGAATTTTTGTTTCTAGAGTTCAAATCACCCATGCAGATATTGTAAGGACGTTGTCGGTTTAGGTCAGAATCCAATGTGGTTTCGTAATGTCTTACTCTAAGCATTAGAAAAAGAAAGTTAAGTGGAAAAAGAGAAAAGAAAATGTGAGAGATATAAACATAACAGTATTGATTAAAATCACAGTATAGTGTATATTATTATGGAAAATTTTACCTGAAGTCAAGATCTAAATCGAATTTACTCCTCATATCCGCAGTGATTTCTGGTTCGTCATTATCCTTGTCTTCCTTGCCTAAATTACCGGTAATGTCCTGCACTTCATTCTCTGTCTGATCCACATTTTGGTGTGGTGGTACTGAAAAAGAACCATGAGAAGCCGCTTTGCAAAAAATTACACAAGACTTACTACTTTCGTCAAATCTGAGCCGCTTGAAAATATCGTACATTCTGAAAGAAGACTTTCGATGCAAAAACATATCCTGCTCTGTTTCATGTTGTTTATTATTGGGGTCTATATGAGGTAAACCGGTACTGTCGTCTGAGGACAGATGCTCAGGGTTTATAGACTCTACAAAGTCGTACCTTCGAGGGCTTTGAGATGGGAAATTGTCTCCTTCTGTAAAAAAAAAATGATTTACGAGTTTACATCAAACCGAATATGCATCATTTTATGCAAGAAGGAAATTTTGCGGATAAGCCAGACGAGTTTCTGTAATATAACACAAGGTACATAAAATAACTTTCGTAGCGTAATTCATATAGATTCATTTTAATTTTGTTGGACAATGAATAAATCAGAAAGATAAAACAGAAATTTCAATATATTCAACAAAATCACTACTGCTACTGATCCCAGTGTTTAACTTGCTTACTTACTTTAATATGTGATTGGTTACGAAATGCGGCCTGTTTCGTCACTGAGTTCAATTAGAAAAAAACGTGAGTTTATTAACCTTCCACGACCATCCATCAACCCTTCTAAAGTCCAAAACTACTTACATTCCCACGTATTCGCGTGCGGATGTAAAGTGTATTATTAATAATTAATGCTTACCTTCACTTGTTCGTCCGAATCTATGACTCAAATTCAGTTCCTTTTCCATTCCAACATCTGGACTCTCTCCACTCCCATCCCTCCTCATTCCCCCATACTCAATGCCTCCCAATCCATGCTCTCTCTTCATTTCATCTTCCAATTCATCGGTAACCGAAATGTGATCGTTTACAGACGGGGAAATCAAGCTAATATCTTGCGTTTCCTGAATGTTGTAGCTCACCCCTGGCAAGCCGCTATTTTCAGACAAATTGTAGATGTTGTTGACTAAGGTGTCACTGCAATTATGAGAAACCTCCACATCTATATCGATACTGGCATCGTTGCACACCGAGTCCAGCGCTGCCTCTACCAGGAGACTTGCATTTGAGGTTTCTCGTCTCGTGAATTCGGAAATAGAAGTATATTTATGAAGGGGTGATTGAAGAGGTTTGGGGGGTAGAGGTGAAGAGGGTTGGGTGCCGAAAGTGGGGAAAGGTTTGAAGGGTTCGTTGAGCATGTCGTCTGCCATCCATTTTTTTGAGCCTAGGATTAATTACATTTAAATTAATTGATTGCAGTGATGAAACTCAAAAACAGACCTTTGGTTATTAGCTTAGTAACACCATAATTCTTTGTAATATTATCAATTGTGTGCATTGACTGCAAAGGAGACTCTGAGTTTGGTTGAGGCGAAACCATGTCTTGTTTAACTGAAACTGGGGAGGGCAAATCAACCCCTTCAAAAATATCTTCAGTTCCTCCCATTTCCTCCATTTTAGTGTCAGTTTCTTCGATTTTAGTGTAGTTTTCCTCCCTTTCCTCTTGATCCTCAATTTTGCCGTTTTCTCCTCCACTGTAAGCCTGAAAAGTATAAGACACGCTGCGCTCTATCTTCGGCATTGAATTCTCGTCGAAATTGTGAATTTTCTTATAATGAAGCTGCAAACACTGCTTTGTCGTGAACGCCGAAGAACACGCTTCTATGCTACACCTAAAAATCAAAGATCTCCCATTAAATCCTCTCTCTCATTTTAAGCTTACTTAAACGGCTTTATTCCACTATGAGTCAACATGTGAATTTTCAAATTAGACCTGTTTTGAAAGTTTTTTCCACAAGCCGTACACAAATAATTAGTAGCTGCCTGCTTTTCATGGACTTCCTTCACGTGCCTCTGCAAAGCTGCTCTCGAACCCAACACTTTTTTACAATTTTTACATTGAAAGTCCTTAAGAACATCCGTTAAACCTTAAAACATTTGTGCAATCAAAAAAAGTGTTTTAATTTGGCAAAAACTCACTGCTATGCATGCGCTTAATGTGCACCCTGAGTTTTTGGGGTTGACAAAACTTGCGCCCGCAAAAGTCACATAAAGATTTGCTGCGCAAGGGGTTAGAGGAACAGCCGTAAGTCTTGTGCATCTCTAAGTAGCTCAGTCTCAAAAAAAACTGTGAAATTTTGGTGAGAATTATTGAGCAAAATACCTATCAGTTTTGTACCTTTTTACAATACTGGCACTGGTACGCCCCCTTCCCATTATGTTGCTCAGTGGCGTGCTTGCGAATATTTTCCTTACCTAAAATGGCGGCTCCACACACCTTGCAATGGTACTTACGTATGGCTAGGCTGTACCTTGTATCATGAAATAGAGAGCAGTGAACTTTGTAATATAAAGGGTGCTGGAAGGTCATGTTGCATCCCCCACAAACTACGTATATTTTATGGTGAAAAGTTAGTTATAGTAATTAAATGGTGGAGAAGATCATCACCTGTTCTTTCTCCTTTTTTCTTATTATTGCTCACAAATGTGTCCTGCCAATACAACAATTCATCCCCTGCATTTAAAGCTTCTAAATTTATTAAAAACAAATTATCATCAGCTATAACAACACTCAAATTCCTCTCTGCACGCGTGGGAGCGGGGCGGACGAATCGCACCCAATTTGAGATCTGTGGGTCCTCAGTGTTAATATAAATGTTTCCACTAACTACAACCAAACCCATAAACCAAATAATGAAATGCAAATGCTGACAGTACCTAGCTGCAGTTCCCATATATGTTGCATATCACAGTCATCATGAATTTCCACCTCCCTGATCTTTTTACCTACTAAAGGTCCGAATCTTGTGAAGGGTTTAAGAGCAATTTGAGTGATGACTCCACCTTCTTTGGATATTTTAAGGCAACTTGGAAGGGACATTCTATGACAATAAAATTCAATGACATTTTTGATTGTGTATTGCACTTTACTTACTTAGCAAAGCTAATATCATCTACACCCTGTTGATTTTCATAATCAGCACTCCAACTCACTATATCCACAGAATCTAAAATCCTTTCATGGGGATTATTAATGAGGCAGTTTTGATAACTATGACCACCATCACAATAACAACAAATTGCCTTATCATTTTCTTCTTTAATAGGAAGTTTTTGAATGCTATTGTCTATTTTATTATCACATTTTTTCTTGCCATTTTCCAATTTTGACTTTTCTGGGTTATTAGAGGTGCAAGAATAAATTTCATCATCATTATTTTGTGGAGAGACCTCTTGCAAAATTGTAGAAATTTTTGCTTGGGGCGGGTTTGTTTCTGAGGTGCTGGTAAAGTCACTTTTAATACTACTAGGCGTTTCAAAGGGTTCTGGTAAGGTTGACTTCAGGCTGGTTGAAATACTGAAAGTTCTAGCATTAAAAATAAATCATGTAGAGAAAAAAAACACCTTATTTAAAAGGAAGCAAACCAATTTCTCTATAAATTGAATACTTTTCTTTTTAAATTCAAACATTTTAATAAAGTTTAAAGTTTGTTTAGAGATTTCCTAAACAAAGGACTTGAGTTTGTAAAACATTTTGTCTATCTCTTGTCATCTAATCATTCACTACCATATTTGCATTTACTTTTGAGACACATTGTATAAACTCACCGAATATAGTCTTGAGCAATATCCAAGAGTTTCACTAACAATTCCTCGTTGGAAGTGCAGGAAAAATACTGTTTTAGGTAGTGCCAAAGTTTCAAGTGAGCTGTATTTACATCCAGCTTAAGGCAGTTTCCTTGATATGCAGCTACTTCAGATATGTTTCCCTCTCTACTAGGAAACATGCTATTTATGAAGGAATCAGTCTTTTGAAGGGTGATAGACATTTTTATATGAAAATCAATAAACTGGACACTGCTCAAAAGGGCTAAAAGTATGTGTCAGGGCTTTGTGTGAGGGAATATGGCAATATGGAGTTATAGCCCTTGCTTATGATACGTATTTTAACCAAAAACATAATTGTAAATCACAGATTTTTCATTATTTTCATATTTTCTTAGTGGTTAATAATCTTTGTTTATATTTATTTTAAAGAACACGAAAAGTTAGGTTACAGTATTTTTATAGATGTCATTAAATCATTTAATGTATTGATTTTAAAAGACTGGATGATAAGAAATATGGCGATCAAGATAGGCAAGCTCAGGCTATAAGTCAATAACATTTAATGAAATTGGAAGGTTGACAGACATAATGTCACCTGATTACTGTGCTGTTTTTTTGGAAAATCATTTTGTTAACTGTTAACTAATATTCTATTCAACTTTTATTTAAAATAAAATAAGTTTATAAGTTCCTAAAAACCAAATTTAAATTCGGCCATTTTGGATTATTTACTCCTTGTTCCCGTAAAGGACATCCAATTGCTAGAAATCAATATTGTCATGTCATTTTGTCACATTGAGATGAAGATGACGCCATTTGACACACGTTTTGTTTAATTGTTTTTTTCTCTAATTTTTTCTGTTTTACTTTTAACTATTTTTAATTAAAATAACTTTCTTATTCAGTAAAAAAATGTTATTAAGGTGCAAAAATGTCTATTAATTTATTTTATTTCGTTTTATTAGGTTTTATAAACTTTGCACAAGGTAAAACGCTCAGACACTCCAATAGTCTTTTACCCAATCCCAATATCATCTTTGTTTGGTTACTCCTTTCAGGCACCCTAAATCTCGTAATTTACAAGAAAATCGACAATACATTCTACCCACTTTCGAGCAAAGTAGAGGAAAACCCAGGCACAACTTTCTCCTTGATTTGTGAGCTGGTATCAACAGCAACTGAAACAGAGTATGATGAGCAATTGTCCTGGATCAAAGACGACAGTCTTACCAATAAAACGCAAAGTTCCTTTTTGAATGCAATAAACAAATGTGAAACAAAGTTTCAACCTTTGGTTTATGACGATAAGGGCAAATATTTTTGTATTAGTTATAAGTTTAAAATAGTCAAGGGAATTGAAGTTGTGCTAAGAAATGAGATTAAAAGGAATCCAAAACCTTTAAGGGAAACAAATTATTGTAATCCACGGATGTTTCTGGTAAGTATCTCAATTTCTGAAATAACTCTGGGTCATTCTTTTTGCCACAGTGTGTCACCACTGGTGTGTGTATTATCCAACATTATGTCTGTGATGGAGTGCCTGACTGCAAGGATGGATCTGATGAAAGTTTAGAAACATGCAGTGTTGATCCTTGCAGAGGTAGATAATTTATTATAATACAACAAAATACCTCTATTAAGATTACTCTTTTAAAATAGATAAAATCAAATGTGAAGGGAGGTGTATTCCCACTTCGTGGTGTTGTGATATGCGTCATGACCCCAACTGCACTGTTGTAAATAGACCTACCTGCTGTCAAAGTTTAACTGATTGTAAGTGCAAATGCCAAACCAATTTCACAGTTTCACAGCAATATTTTAGCATATACAGATCAAGACTTGTCAGGCCCCCATACAGGCCCCATTGATAGATCTTCACAACCCACTGCGAGATATTTGTTCATACTTGTTTGTAAGTTATCACTGATGCTTGAAAAGCATTAGATAATTTAGTTTTGTCTCTAGGTGTTGTCAGCATTTTATTCTCAGTTATTCTTCTTTTGCTCATAATCTCCAAAGTGGTTTTATTTGCTAAAAAGGCAGCCATTCAGCAGCAGCAGCAACAGGGACGAGTTTGCGAAAATATCGCTCTTCGCAATCAGACAAATATCAATGTGATTCCTTGCAATCTCTATACATATCCAGGTAGCAGGCCGCAGCGCAGTAATGTAGTACGAAATATTATAATTGATTCTTCCGATGTTAATGATCCACTTCTGTTTAATCCTACAAGGTATTGTTTTTTGAATTAGGAAATGAACAAAAATTTTCATTGACGGGCGTAATTGAGCGTTGTGTTATTGCACTGTAGGTTTAATGTGATCAATGCCAATGACGTTTTTGACTTTGAGCAGCCTCCTTCTTATGGGGATGTTCTTCATCATACCCGGCTGCTTGCTGGTTCAGCGATGGAACCTCCTCCTCCCTATAAAAGTCAAGAGGAGCTCAATCAGGTCCCTACTGCGCTTTCAGAGAGAGAATAATTATATCATAACTTATGTTTTAATGTCAAGTCTTTCCTTTTTTCTCATTATTGTTTTTAACTGGTGTTAATGTGCAATAGATCGCGGATAAATTGTTAATAATTGTCTCGATAAACTGACAAAATTTGAAGACAGCCATAAGTGTAACATTACATTTCCCCATTGTTCTTTTTGTGAAAAAAAAACAATTAGAATGTAGAAACACGTTGGCGGTGTAGATGTATATTGAAATATTCTCACTGGCGAAATGTCTTGAAGCCAGAAAATAAACTTTCCCTGGAATTATAGTAACTGCCCAGTTCAATTTGAGATAGGTAATTCCAAGGAAATGTTTCCTACTTGCAAGAGTAGTAGTCTCTATTCATATGTTGGAAGTAATTGAAAGGTCTCTGAGACTGAAATTACAATGAATCACAAAAAGGACAAATACATATCAATTCTGTTTGCCTTATGACACAGAAAGAGAACTAATTAGAGTTCAACAAAGAGGGTGGTAAAAATATTGATGCCTGCGATAAAGATCTCTGAAAAGATGACAGTTTTCAAAGTCAATTAAGTTAAGAAAAAGTTAAACAATTCAATACTCATTGCGAATCCTCCTTCAAACAAAATTTCATTCTCAATTTAACTGACGCAACTGCTTCTTTTCTCAATAAAAGGTGTCAAAACTTACACCACCTATTACAAATACCAGATGACAATAAATTTAAGTATTAGCAAAGAAATTGTTAGATTTGTGATTTTAATCAACACTTGTTGGATTTCACCTGGAAAATTCACATATTATATATATAGTTTCAAATCAGTGATTTTCCAACTGGAAGTCTCCTGTTAATGCTCTGATTAATACTGTAATTAAACAATTTTAAATTTTAAATGTTGAGTTTTAAATTTATTTTCATTTCAACAACAACAACAAGCTAAGTGACTCAACTCAGGTTTTTGTATTTTTATTTTCATTTAGTTTTACCACAGCCAATGGTTTATAGAAACCATCTTTGCCTTTGAGCATAATATCAGACAAATGTAAACTATCAAAGTCACATTGCCCAAATGAATAATCTTTAAACTTCTCCAAAATCTTTGTAGCATTGAAACTCTGTCTTCTCCTCCTCCTGGGTAACTTTCTCTCCTTTCTGTATTTAGTATTTATCACTGTCATATGTACCTTAACATTTTCTTTCCAGTTCTTTACCAACCCTTTATGATAAAAGTGTGCAGATATCTCATTCACAATCCTCTGCAAATTGTACTCTTGACTCTCATTCAAAAGTTTTACATTTGCATACAAAACATCTACCTTCTTCACATTACTATTCATGCAATCCAAAGTGCTGATATCAAGCCTTAAAGGCCCCATCATGGTCACCAATTCACTTAAATGATCTTTGTATTCCTGCAAAGCCATCACAGCCTGTTCTTTCTCAAACTCATTCAATAATGCAAAGACATCAATGGTAACATGCAACTTTAAGGGGTTCATAAAGATGCTTTCATGTAACCCTTCAATATCTTGTTCCATGCTTAATAATTCTTTTTTTAAATTCTCAAATCTTTCCTTGATAACTAAGTTTTGACAAGGTATACATGTAATTTGGAGGGTTGCATTTCTTTCTCTGATAGTCCCAATTGCTGAATGTATATGCTTTACTGCTTGATGTAATTTCTGAGTGCATTTACTATATAAAACAATTCCATCTTCAGGATTTTTTGGTAGAGTTATATGTGTTTGCATGATTTCAGAAAGATGTTCAATGTTAAAATTAGGTAGGGTTTGAATTTTGTCGTAATACAGTTTTGGTACTTTGATTGTCGTCTTGAAATTGCCTTCTTCTTCATGTATGTCTAGTAGAAGCAAATTATTTTCTGAGTGTTGTGGTTCTTCAGTATTTTGGGGTTCAATTTTTCGTCTTTTCCATAAATTTTCCAATTGTTGGATAAGGAATACTTTGCCATCAATCCACATTTTAATAGGTTTGGTATTTATAATTTTGTTTACCATTTCTTGTTATTTATGCGTTGCTTTATGGTTTATTATGTTACTAGTAGACATAATTGACTACAAAAGAAAACCTTTAAATCAACAACTGTCAATAGCATCAAGTCATGTCAATATATTTAACGAAATTGGCAACAGTGTAAAACGTTAACGGTAATTATAACAGCATATAAGGATTATTTATGATTTTGAATTTGTGATTACGTTTTCCAAGATTTAAATAATTTTAGGCAGCAGCCTAAAGTAATATAGTAATATAGTTAATATAAATGGAACCTGCAAGCAAAAAAGTACTGCAATTACTAATAAATGTTTCCTCAATAATCTTCTTGCATCTTTAATCCTGTGTAATTCTGAAAATAAGGATTCAAAAAATACTAACTTATGTTTCAATCTTGGATCGATTTTTATCCTCACTTAAAACGTTAATATTATGAATATTTTTAGAATGTAGCACCATATGCATCATTGCCACATATTCAAGTGAGCATTTATTTTAACCAATATAATATTTGATGAAATAGTAATTAACCTCACTTTTACTTTACAAAATTGAATATTAAAGTTTTAATCAAACTATTTTGTTTTAATCATTGAAAATTTAATTTTTCAAGTTGCGCCATGAGTGGGGAAACCGACCCTGACGTTGATCACCTCGGCACTTTCCCGGTTAGTGGCTGGGACGTCGATATGAGTGATATAGATAAATCTAGAAACCCGAGCGGTAACCCGTCTTCTTGCCTTATCATCCTAAATCAACTACAAACTTTTTGCAGACGAGCTTCAACGCACTGTATTAAATGCTGCTGAAAATGGCCATTTAGATGTGCTAAAAGAACTCTTAGATAAGGATCCAAACTTAGTTCATACAGTTGACAAAGATAAGTACACCCCACTGCATCGAGCCTGCTATGGGAATCATTTAGATGTGGTGAAATTTTTGCTCGAAAAGGGGGCAGATTTGAATGCAAAGACTGAGATGCAGTGGGAACCTTTACATTCATGTTGTCAGTGGAACCATGTTCAATGTGCAGCTTATTTGATAGTGAGTGGGGCCAATGTTAATGCTACTACTGAGGGTGGTATGTGCAATAAATTTTGCTTTTTACAATGCCGGTAAAGGTATTTTCGTGTGGGCGTTGTAGGCCAAACTCCATTGCACATTGCTGCCACTCATGGCCTTGATTATGCAACTGTAGAACTGCTTCTAATTCACCCTTATGTGAACCCCTACTTGAGGAATAATAATGGGGAGACTGCTTTTGATATTGCAAAGAGAAGTTCAAAATATTACAATATTTTCGACATGGTGGATCCTTTATTGGATACCAAAAATATCAAAATGTTATCATCCAAGGAATCTCAGCCATATCTCTGATTTTGCCGACATACTATGTAAGTGTTTAATGGATTTGATAAATAAACTTAAATATATGGAGTATGTTTTTTCAAATTACCTTCTCACATCTATGATTCCTACATAAGAAATTCTTTTGAGGATTCCACCAAGCCCTATGTGAACTATAAAACAATATCAAATTCCTATTGAGTAATAATATCCGGTCTTGCGGTGATATTTTCCTCCCGCCCATTATATGGCGAGGAGAATGCACCGATCCTTGAATTCCTTACCTAGGATTCTTAAAATATTAAACGTTTTCTGTAGTGGTGTAAATAATATTCCAAATTCTGTACCCACACACGCTGGCGTATTCCTGATACCACAAAGCGCAGACCTTCGGGATGGTAATCTAAATATCTTCGCCGATGTTGTTATTTCCACCCACTGCATCAGACAAGTATGATAATGGAATATAAAATCCTGTTGATCTGGTGCATCTGTGTCCCCGCGTCCTTGGACACACCTTCATATGGGCCTACATTTTACTAACATATCACGTCTTTCCTTGATTTAAACAGATTATGACGAGATCACGTATAAATGTTACTGACTCTATAGAGTGATGATGCCATGATTTTCCATATATTATTATACATATTTCCTGTTGTCTGATCGGAGGTGGGATGTTGCACCCATGATTAATGCCTACTTCAACGTTGCTACATATTAATGCAATGTATTCTCATCGTTATTTTATGATGGTTTTAGAAAAAATACACGTTTTTGCTCAATTCGTAAGCGGGCAATAATTGCACGGAGGCAGACGTTTCGCTACATCAATTTTTATGCCATGGTCTATTGTTTCTCGTAATTTATACTACTTTTATTCAGGTCGTAATGGTTTGGCACTTTTCAGATGTGAACGCATCGTTACATTACTGCTTAAAGACCGTTTAATTAACTTATTTATTAAGTACTTTGATGTGTTGATTTAAATTTAATCAGAGCTCATTGGGGTGTCGAAGCGATAGAAATACAAAGATGACCGTAAAGTAAGCGAGAATTAATTACATTAACGTATCATTAAATGTGCAAGGTGTGCCCACGATGCTCCACTAATTTATCGACTTTCAGTACATCGCAATTCCTTCTACACAACCTTTAAACGATGACTGCACTAAACTCTCTTCTGCAGCAGAATTTGACCATGACCTGTACTATTGAGAGTTTTACGATCGAGCCCTACCCTTTAAAGCCTATAACCCAACCTCCACCTTTGGGTTATCTCTAAATCCTTTATTAAGTATCGCTGGTGTGTGGTACCCTTTTTGGAAACATGTTGCTGAGTTGATATATCTGTGATCGATTCACTTATATAGAGCGTATCGCGTTCAGCATATGATACGTACAAATCATTGTTCCGCAAAGGGAGAAATGCTCTTTTGACCTTTGAATAATTAAACCGTTTGAAGGCTACATACTATTCGTATTTGATTTTAATTAGATAGTTTGTCATATTTCGGTCGCTTTTAGTTCACATACGTTACTGACCTACTACAAGTAGGTTAGCTCTGCGGAATGTAGATCTTCTATAGTGTCTATTCGCGCCTAATTGCGAAAGGTCAGAATTTAAACTTATTATTATAGCTACGATCAATCCTGAACTGTTGGCAAGTTAATGAGCTCGGAGCGCATTGATATGCATAATTGTTGAGACATCGACGGCATGCTTAAGTGGGCTGCTTTGATGCAAATCACAGAAACTGCTTTATGTAGTGCAATTGCTGCTTAAAAATGCTGTTGGGGAAATATTTGGTAGAAAACAAAGTGGCGCGGTAATGAAAATGTGCGGGAAACATATTGCGTAATAGAAAAGAGCACCCCGCAGAGACGGTTTGATTAAAATAATTTTTAGCATTCTCCTTTTTTATACTAACGCAAGAACATCGTTAAAGAATTAAATGAATTCGATAGTTAAAACTTGAAAAAAACTTTATAACATATCGGCCGCACGCGTTCCCATGCAGTCCTGGACATGTCCAGATTTTGATTCAATGAGATTATCTACATCCCATCGAGGGATCTCACTCCAGGCTATCTATACAAGCATTCAAAAGGGCCGTTCGGATTTGTGAGGGATACGGTAAATCTTGTAATCTTCTATCCACGATGTCCCAAACATGTTCTATTGGTGATAGGTCTGGAGTTCGGGATTTCTGAGGTAACACTGCGTTTTGTTAAAACAAATCCATAGTAACCCGAGCCACATGTGGCCGTGCATTATCCTGTCAAAAAACTGGATTGCGGAGTGATCTGAGATAGGGCAGATTATGCCGCTCCAAGACTTCTTATATGCACCATTGAGAATTCATATTGCCTCTGACGCAAATTAAAGGTGACCTGCTATCATGAATTGTAGCACCCTACACCATTATTCCTAAAATTTGGTGTAACTCGCCGTGTTCTCACTCTTCCCCTCTTGTCATGCATAGCTAGCTACGGTAGCAGAAGATGAAGTAAGTGGTTTGCATCCCAATAGGCCGTCCATACCCTCGACGAATCGAATCTGTCTCTTAACGCTAAAAGTCTAAGGCGGTGGTCTTGGGGTTGTGTAAGTCTTCGACGCATTCTCAAACCTCTGCTTTTTTGTGATCCGCCTTCCGAAAACCATGTCCGACAATAACACAAAAGATTGCTTTCTGGAAGCAATGTATCCCAAGAAATGCTATCCTGGTCCCATTGATTTGGTGTTGTACTTTTTACAGTAAAAAAAAATTATAACGCAAAAACGATTGCAAGAATATAATTGGTTTAGTTTCCATATGAACAAATAACAATTTTTACAGAGTCTCTTCGTTTTTTTATGTCGCGAAGAATGGATCCTAGTATCTGGTAACCAGTCATTCCTTTGAATGCAGATGGAGCGCGCAAAATAGAGGGTACTTTTGAGGTCATCCTGTATATTTATCATCTACACATTATTGCTGTTTTGTCTATTGCTACACACTTATTTCAGCAGCTTATTAACTTTATCGCTAAAGAGTCTGTGCCGAGATTAAATTGCGTAATTTCTCCATTTATAAACTTTAATAGGTACTTATATGGATCTACTGGTGCATATATTTCATCAGAGCTTAAGTAAACGGAAATAGATGCGCACCTTCTCACAAGAGAATGCGATGATGATACCATTAAAAGCAAATTTTCACATAATATCGGGTAAATATCAAGGCCGTTTGCGCATCTAAAGAGACCATCTAATTCCCAGTGTCGTGCGCCGGCAAAAGGACATTCGAGTGAATATGAAAAGGAAAAATTTGCCCTTTTTATGTTCACAGTTTTTCGTCATAGTCTGCAAGCGAAGTTTTAGCAAAATAACTGCTCTGTAGATCGCATTTAAATAAATTTTCCATATTGCTACCGGGCAACGCTATTCAAGCAAAAAGAAGTCAATTAACATCATCTTCCCATCGAAAACTATTAGTTCGTTAAGTTTGTTACTTTGTTAACAATTATTGAATAAATTTGCTCTCACGAGATGTTCTTTCCTTTCAGCATTGACCAACAAAGCATTTCTTTGTTGCTCCCGCATATGAAACAAGCTATTTGTATTGTGGCACCGCGTAATGTTGAAATACAAGCGCAATTATGTTGCTTCTGAAAAAAGAGCGCACATCTGCTTTACGAAGTGTTACATTAATAAAATCGTTTGTAATTTCCAGCTTTAAGTCTTTGTATAATTGCGATAAGTACAAAAGTAGAGGCCTTGAGGTGTTGATGCGACTGAAGAAGTAGCCGAACACATTCCGATTCGGTTTCTTCAATGGGAATTGCGATTAAGGCTGAATGATCGAAGAAAGGGAAGTGTGATTTTATCATAGAGGCAAAGGAGAATACACAGGTTTGTTCAAGTTAGTTTCGGCCAGGGTGGTTCATTTAGCTGCGTCCACTTCTGCTACCTCCGAGACGGTGAGAGTTGCAAATTCAGTTAAATGTTTTCAATACGCCCTAAACAGCATTCCGAAATTGTTTTTGGTTTCTGAGGTAAAAGTTTTATTTTACAAAAAACGTGAAATTGCCGAAAACCTTCAATTGAAAATAAATATACAGGGTGAGTCGGGAGGATCGTGCCAAACTTCAGGGGCGTGTTGTACATGAAAAATAAATGTAAAAAAACTCAAGTGTTGTTATCCGATTTTCGTTTGTTTACAAGTTACAGCGTAAATAAAATTAAAACATAAAGGTTAAGCAACATTTAGACGAAACGTTTCCTGGACGTTGGATTGGTTGTGGTGGCCCTATCAGTTGGCCTCCAAAGTCTCCAGACCTCACACCACTAGACTATTGCTTGTGGGGTTGGTTTAAAACTGAAGTGTACAGAGCAAAAGTGGACACTCAACATGTACTAATTCGACGCATTAGAAATACTGCAGCTGCTATTAAAGAAAGACATGAAGCAATCAGGAGCGCAACGAATGCTCTTCATAGACGTAGTCGAAAATGTTTAGAAGTTAATGGCAATATTTTTGAACATTTACTATGATATCCAAACGTTCATTTATGGACTTTCTTATGAAATTTATAATTTTTTTAAATTTTATGTTTTAATTTTATTTACGCTATAACTTGTAAACAATCGAAAATCGGATAACAACATTTGAGTTTTTTTACATTTATTTTTCATGTACAACACGCTTCTGAAGTTTGGCACGATCCTCCCGACTCACCCTGTATATTACATTAACTAGAACTGCGAATATCCGCAGGAAAATATCGTCAAATTCTTTTTTTATGTTTTGTCGCTTTTTGGAAATTTTGTAAAGATTAAAAAGATTAAAAATTTTTGCAATTTTCCAAAAATGTCAATTATTGAATGTTAGATTGGTTCGGCTTAGTTCGGGTTCCGGTTCGGATTGGAACTAAGAAATTAAAAAACGCAGTAAATTTTTGAAAAAATTATCAGCTTTAATTCGCAATTTTTTTTTAATGTGACGAGTTCCACCAAACTCATTTAGGGTGAGAATTTCTCGCGTCGCTAAAGCCAGGGGCCCCGTATAAAATTAGGCATTCTCGGGAATCCCCGAAGACGTTTTCGGATGTAAATTCCAATGGTTTGGTTCAATTTTAAATTGACTTAAAATGAATCGCCAGTGTTACTTAAACCGTTTTCATCGCAATATAAACTTTCTACAAATAAAATTGCACGTACGGTAAAAATATCAAAAATAGAAATATAAACATTACTGAAAGCCGTCAGTTTTCGCGCACTCTCATTGTGGAGAATAAATTTTACATTAATGCTGCTCACTTAGCAGCACTCACTTGTGCATTAAATAAATACGTGCATTTGGTTTCTAATTAATCAGGAATTTTAAATAATCAATTAAAAGCCTTAATTCTATTAAATTATTATTAGTTTATAAGGTCAACTAGACTCCAAGCTTCAATAAATATATATTGCTGAACCAGTAGATGCTAAGTGTTAAAGCGTGTTAAACGCAAACGCCATGACACAATTTACCAATTTGTGCTGTCGTTGCAATTAGTTCACATGTCAAGTTAGGTGGCGCTCTGAGCTTATTTCGCGAACTTCACCTTCTTCATCGGAAGTTTATTCATAGTGAGCCTGCCGCCATAAATGTAGAGTTTGACAGTTTCTGTCTTATTTTTTTGAATGAGTGCCGCCATGTCAAATGTCAATTGTAATTTAAAAATTTGTATTTACTCTAAAAGAATCCCAAAATTTCCCTTTATTTATTATTTTACTGGGTTTTAAATGAGCAATTATCAAATTTTAACTAATTATCTATAGAAAAGTTATTAAGTTTGCGAATTTGCAGTGCCTCCAAGACTAAGAAAGCAGTTCCAAAATCCGCTTTCCTTCGGACCTTTCCCAACTCATGCAAGTTGCATTTTGTGACCTAATTCTAATTAAACCGTGCGAAGGGACAAAAACGCTTAAGCCGAAATCATCGCAATTCAATGAACGAATTTGGTTGCATATCGTCGTTCCTATATGGGAAAGCGATGCCTCAGTTACTTAAGGTTAATTGTAAAATAACTGCTTGCATTTTTACTTTTCGTATTGGGTTTACGGCGCTTTTACGTCCTTTTTATATAATATGCCAGCAAGATAATCAAAAGACGATTTCAATCTTACCGAAATAGACTTTTCGAGTATCGCGCAATACCCTCGTATGCCGGTTTTGCAAGGTTTCTTGTCAATTAGCCGGGCTTAAGTAAATAAATAAGGCAAATGCCAGTGATATGTGTAACAAATCGCATTATTAGAAATCTCATTCCTCCATTAACTTTATACTAAGCCCACGTAACTGATATATTAACAATGCCGCTTATTTGTAGCTGATTTGAGGCAGATTTTTCTCTTGCGCTTATCCATTAGGATCTTCGATAATCTTTGACATTTGTGAAAGTAAAAATTCAATTCCACGTTGCGTTGGATGTCATAATTAGAGTGTACTGTCCGGTGGTGATACACATTTTCAAGCTGTTACACAATCGTTTAACCTATCATGAAATCGCCTCTATTACAAGGAAATCTATTGCCACATGCCTATGCCGGATTCCCTCTGTTATTTGACCCGTCTTTAAAACAAGTTCAGCCAAAGACGAGGAGTAATTTCCAAATCATTTTATCATTTTGAGTCAACAATCGACTAATTTATTTAAAATGCAACTGTTGTGAAAAGTTCCTTTTAGGTGATACACAATACAGTAATTGGGCCATAAGCAGACGAGACATTTTTACTCAAAATCAAGGAGAGTTCTATGAGCAAAACATTGGAACTAGAAGAAATTTCATTCTAAACAATGCCGCCCACGCAATTGGAAATAATCTAATTCAAGATCTGTCTTTGTGTTTTTATAACGATAACGCTTCGACGATCAGGTTTGTTGTTGTTGACCTAATTTGTTAGTTCGATATTTATTTTCTATGTTATTTGTTCAAGGAAGAGCCATCATTAAACTGGCAGGCTGGCGTGTAATGGACCATTAATAACCTCACAATAGTGCAGTTTATGCTATTGATGTCCATACACACCAATGTTAGGAGAATTGTAAGTTAATTTGTCAGCGTCCCCTGTCTATCATGACGTCGCAACGCGTTAATAACCAATCGGATTTCAGGTTCTCAGGTGGGACGTTAGTGGATGTATGGATACGAATGCGGATATTCGGATAAAAGCTGATAGGTCTTATGTTGAAGACGTCCCTGTCCTTGTATGTAAGTCAGGAATTTCGCTTTGCGGAAACTCAGTGTCGTTTTCCCCACACTAATATTTAATTGTTTTTTTCCTTGTCCAGGGACAAATAAATCAAACTTTCAATTACCGGCCATCATTCTGATTTGCATCCACACGTAATCACATTTAGTACTACCTGTAATAAGTTGTAGACAATAATTCAAAATGATTGGAAAAAATTAATGGCGCTAATATAAATTATCATCGTCTAGAATTCCTGATTAAATTACGAGCTTTATCTTCACGAGGATGTCTTTTCTTCACTACGCTTCTATAGGAAAAAAACGAGCAGGAACTCACGACTTATTTTTTCGGCTGTTTTTTTATCGTTGTCCTTTCAATTTGGAGATGCCAAGACTTTATCATCGCACGCTGTTTTTTGATGTCATGATCAATGGGGCCAGTCCTTTACCGGTTTCTTGCTTATTGTGTGTTCAAATGGGAAAACACTTCGGTGAACGGCAAACTGCCTGTTTGAAGGAGTTATCTCTCTTGGGCGAAACAACGTAATATCCCAAAAATTAAGATATATGTAACATCGTGCAATTTACTTTCACAGAGCAGTAAGCACCATGTTTACACCACGTGGGTTTAAGGTGGTATACACTAAAGGTGTAATTTTGCGTAAAAATACTTCCATCCCCTCTAATAACCGTAAATTTTTATTCACCAGACAATCTATCTGGTGGGCCTAATTAAGCCCCTGTTACATTAATATCATTAGTGTAACAAAGATATCCCCTTCTCTAAGATTCATCTCCCACTTGGATACGCCGTATAAAAGTACCATCAGCTATTTTAATGGTACCATCCTTATATGCAGTGGCCAGTGTCGGACTGGAAGGTTTTCCCGTTTTGAGCGGTTTTATTGTTTTGGTGTCAATTTTTCGTTGATGTTGGGGCTGGATTTTCGTGATTGGATATGACGATTCGGGTGAGTTTTTCTTATATTAGGGTAGTCTTCTGCCGAGGAAGACCCGAGGGATGGACCCATGTAATTGTGATCACTTAATATTGATGCTCTCAGGGGGTCGTTTAGAGGTACCTGCTTCTTCCTGTCGTTCTATGATGATAATTTTTTTGTATGCCTACAAAAAGGTTATTTTTGGTGCGTAAGTGGTGAACTGTGTTGAAAACCAATGGAATTTTGTTGACATCTTCATTGACTTTTTTCTCGCTTGAAATATCTTACAATACCGTCTCAGCACCCGCAAAGCACCGACCGTGTTACCTAATATGTTACAATTCACGTCATTTCAATTTTTGATCATGGTCCATCACCATTTAATGACGATCAATATATCGCTAACTACGTAGCTAAAAATTCGACAGCCAAGACATTTCTAGGTTTAATGAGATTATAGGTTATGCATTAGAAGTGTTTTCTCCGTGGTTCTTTGTTCATACAACATCCCCTACAACAACCGCCTTCAATTATCTCTTTATTCGCAATCAATTACGTCTATCAAAATCCACGAGTTTCAACCACGTTTGTACAAGTCATTAACATAACAATACGTATAAAGGATAATTGGGCATTGATATTACAATTAAAATCGTTTATATAAGTACTTATGTAAATTTCTCTAATAAGTTGTGTTCCTTATTTATGTATGATTGTACATAGAGGATCAAAATTCCTGCATAAATTAGTTAAAATTGAAGCAAATATTTTAACACGTTAAATATCGTTTTTAGTTATGCAATTTTTTAACTTAACAAACATGAATGCAGGGTTGTCCTTTTAGTAGACAAATGTACTTTTTTGAGTTCTTTGAGAAATTCTGATCGTATTTCAAGTAACACATCTGCATCCACATCTGAATGCGACAGTTCTCGAAAAATTATTACAAAAAATAGAAACAATGATAGAACCTTTAATATTTAAAAAATAACGATATGAGCTACTACAATCTAATGTGTTAATCGTTCGAACTGCGCCCTTTTAACCTAATCCTAACCTGAACTGACGTGGCAGTGGTTAAAGCGGAATTCATATTTCTCAAGGTTTTTTTTTATCATTTGAGAAGGTATTTATTGAGCTTCTTAAATAATTTTAGTTTTTAACTCTTCTATATTCTTGAGTTTATTTAAACGTACTTTTTATTTCGGATAACTCCAAAAAATAAGTCTATAACGGTGAAGTCAGGCGATCTAATAGGTCACCTTAATTGCCACGTTGCGCAAATATTTCACTAATTGGTTAATTTAGACTTGGGTATATTGCATGAAATATGTTCAGAATTTCTCAAAGAACTCAAAAATGTCACGATGTACATGAGGTTCCTTAAGAAAAAAAATGAATAAGTACAATTACCTCCTACATGAGTCACCCTGTATCCAAGTTTGATACGTTAAAAAACGCACGACAAAAAACAATATTTGACATTTTCCAGTATTTTCATGAAAAATATTTCTTTCAATTTTTAAAAAATTCACGCGAAGCTTTTGGTTCTCTACGCAGAGCTGCGCACGTTATACCCATATATGTTATATGTACGATTAAAAAGACACGTACATCATTTTTTTACGTCCGATTCGAGTGAAAATGCTCTTTAGGACACCGTTTCGTGGCCATAAACTGGCTTTTTATTATCTTAGTAACGGGTAATTATTGGAAAAAAAAAAATTAGCAAGAAGCGGCGAAGCGTAAACGCAGAGCGTTGATAGAGCCATTTGCGATTTTTCATTAAGCATCTGACTGACAATAGGTTAAGAGTTGTATATATCCACGACGTACGTCTCATATTCCAACTTCTACTTTGGGTTTTGTTAATGCGTGCCCCTTGCATTGAAACAAAGTGAGGCATCAAGAGGAGGACTTCCAATGAGCTTGAGAGCCTGCTTGTTGCTAAGTGGTACAGGGTGGTGGAGATTTTGTTGCCCACATTTAGGGGCTCCGAGAGGGTGACACTTGCATAATGCGTTAAGTTGGGAAATGGTTAAATTTACCTTGAAACTAGATTCGTTCGTTTAAGTTTGTGAAACGTTTTGAAGGAAAATGAAAATATGGCAACTTTAAAAAGTTATTATGCCACGAAAACTATGAATCTAATTTTGACAACTTGGTCTACTGGTACTTCTTCGGGCGCAGCATCGAACATTTTATTTTATAGACGTAATTTGGAAATTTTATATCATCAATAGAAAAAATATTACGTTTTCATTAATTCTCTTTTCTTGCTGTTGTTTCGTTTTTCTTTTTGTTTTTGCCGTGACAAATGCTAGATCAGAAAATTTCTAGTAAAAAAAGTAAAGACTGGAAAAGGAAAAGTAAAAAAGAACAACATGAAAAAAGTAATTATTGGAAAAGTACTTTTTTTTTAGTTAATGGAAGAAATTCCAATATGGCGTCCATAGAAAGGAAATGTTGAAAATCAAAATCTTCTGAGTTAGAAAACATCTACCAGTGTCCTGACGGCTTTTGCGATGGACAAGCGCCATTACAAGAAAATATCAGTAGCTCGAGTTTTGAAGTGGTATTTTTCGTCCACTATCGGTCAAATTGACATATTTTCCCCCCTTTCCAGACGTTTTTACGGCGATTTTTCATGAAGAATGAACTGGGCAACTTTTCCTTAATTTAACCAAACTTGTTACTCTCGACCTCTCGGTTATTCCAACAGTGGGCATAGAAACTTTCACCACTCTGTATCTGATCACTTAAAAGGCTTACGATTGGTTAGTTCAATAAAAATCTTCATTTGTCCGGAGTAAGGGCGAGATTCATCTGCGGTTATGCTAAAATCGGGATGACAGAAAGCGATGGGCTTTTTAAGGGATGTTGAACATTTCTTATCCTGAAAATCATTTATCCAGTTTTCGAGGGATCTTGCGCCTTTCTTCCCTACTTAGACGAATTCAAGTGCTTTATCGGTTTTCGAATAGTCTGCATATAATCACGAAAAATCACTTAAACGAATATAAATAAGAGGACTGTTAATTGAATTTCGATTAGTGTTACAGTGACGCCCCCTGTCTTCCTTGACGCATTGGATCCACATGACAACGCCATCTATCCAGAACTCCAGCACACCTATCGAAAGTGCATATCAACAAATATGCATTTAAATGAAACGATTTTCGCTTTTTATTACATTCGCCGAAAAAACGGGACTTTTAAACCTGCAAAACCGTTCGGACACCTTCAAACCCCAGTCGATTTCCATGTTAAAACTCGCCATCAAGTTTTCAAATCAATGCTATTGCGCTTGGTTGCACTCATTTGAAACGCTCTTATAGCTACTACTTATTGGGTTGAGTTGCATCGAAAACAATAAACATTTGTCCAATAACCGTCAAGATGACCATAGGCCCAAAGGTATTTACGAAATCCACGTCTTACCCAACGCGATTTGCCTTATTAAAACCAACGACCTAAAAGGCAAATATGGATGGTTCTTGCTGGCAAAAATGCAACTTGTTCTAGACTCTTGAAGTGAAGATATGACCATTATAATTCCCCATCTTATTGTGTAATGGAGCTGTTTTCCCATCGGAGATAAATTTTTCTGCATCACAGCATGCACATATTTTATGGAGTTTCATATAGAAACCATCAACACCGTCGTGATGTAATGAATGAGGTGTAAAGTTACAACTTCACGTGCATGATATTAAATAAGGAATCTTCGGTTGAAGATCTTCATTTGGCGTTTGGATGGTTGAAGGTTGAGTCACAATGGACGGAAGATACAGGCGTTTCTCAACATAATTCTTCTTTTGTGTTAAATAATTTATTGCCCATTTTTCTTTGCAAAATCGATGGCTATAGGGCATTGTTCTTGCAAATTGAGCAATCTTCGCGTGCAGGATTTGCGACAAAGGCGCGATTAGTTGACGTGCATATTTTCAATAATATCCTCTCTTCTCTATAGCATAATGCTCTCGATTAAGCACTGGATCCCACGGCTGTAAATCTTTACTGCATAGTTAGATAATGCAATGTTGTGCGTTCGCATCCAAAGAAGGCTCTCGCGAGTTACCGTTCTAAATCGGGGAAGCTTCACGAATATGATATAAGACGACAACATTTTGTTATACGTTTGATTCACAATTTCATTTACATATTACACACATTTATCGCGAATATTGTACGTGAGAACCTCCCCGAGGAGTGTAACTGCAAGAAGGGAAAACTGCCTTATTGTGCGCATTCCTGGTGATTGTTAAAATTTTTATGCAACTGTTAGGTAATGCGGTTTACACCGAAGAAGTCGTTCTCATTGGCCGTTTGCATGATGTGAGGAAATCAATGCTGGAGCTAATGAAGCGTGTAACTCGAGGACTCTTACTGGAGGATGATTTTTCTTGGAGATATGCACGAGGTGTGAAACTTTTAACGACTATTATCCATTTGAAGAAGATTAACGCCATAAAGTAAATTACGCAGGAGCCGTGTGAGTGAAATTGTTAATAAATTAAACAGGTTTGGATAATCGTCTCTTGTAATCGCGAATCGAATACCGGCATGCCAGGGATTACTTTATTCAAATCTTGCGGGTATTGCGTTTCCTGGGTGCATTATGCCGATTTATAAATATTTATTATTTATTGAAATTTTATTGCTTGCGATTTCTGGCACCGAATCTCTCGGAAATTGCGGGATTTTTCGAATTTTTCGCGATGCAATTTTTGCGCCAGGTGTGGTCTATCCGGTAGCCGAAGGTAGTCGTAAAACACGCTGTAAAATTAATATCTTAAAATGAGATAGGTCGTAACCGCAAGAGACAGGACCATAAATTAAGATCCGCGAGTAGGTACAGCAGTGGCAACACCATTTACAGCCACGTTAAGTAACGTATTCATTACACCATTGTTTTATAGGCACTGCCTGTTATTGAGATATAATAACAAGGACATAAAATCATCAAGGCTTCGTTTAATTGCCAAAGATAATTATGGCTTGCCCTCGCAATGCACTTCCTATGGAAACGCTCGATTGTCACTATGCGATCTCCTCTTTCGCGATCACTGCTCTCCTTTATGACGTGCACCAGAGTGAGATAGGGCCATCTCAGTGCGATTCATTTTTTACTTTAAACTATTAATCTGCTGTAGGCAATGTATACTACGCATTGTTTGTTGGTTAATTTGCCGCTAGTCATCTACCGGGATTTAACCCTCAGGTTTGTCTCGTAGTTAGCAGACGAAACCAGAATGCGTTGAATTTGATAATTTAATGGGTGAAAGCGGGGGCGTAAAAGATCGCACAGAACATTTATTTTACCATTTTTCCCAATACGGTAAATTTCTCTCTTTATTTCCCTATTTTCATTTTCTGTGTGTTCTGTATTGTAACAGCCGTGCTTACGCAACCACCGCATTTACATATCTTGACAGCACACCAAATTCGATTCTCAGGACAACGCGTATAATAAATATTTATCACCTTATTAGACGTTCCTTTCCTTAATCTATTTATTAATTTACAAGTACAATAAGAATACAATTTACACCACCAGCACTACCAGCAACAACTTGAAAGACATTTTACCGTTTTTATGCTTATTCCACTTTTGCCGTTAATTAATAGGAATTCTGTTGATTAATGGAATAATACCTCGACAATTTGCTACTGCGCTACGCTCTATTTCAATGCACGCAAAGACACAGTCGAACTTAAGGGATCTTGTTCCCCTTTGCCTACCATGGCGATAGTCCGCGTTTCGAACCTTGAAGACCGAGGTGCACTTTGGGAAATGTGCTACCGGGATCTACTATCTAGACACGGACTTTCAGGGTTCCCCAGTCGAACCTGGACAACCGGGATCTCCTATTAGGACTTGAATGGCTGGGATCCCCCTATCGAGTTTGGACGACCCGAGTTCTGGTTTCGCACCTGACGACCGAGATCTATTTTCGGATCAGAGCAAATGGTTCGTTCAGTTGCGTCCAGTACGTGATTTTCGTTTTTGAGCTCCTATGGAAAACAAGGGGGGAGAGGACTTATATGGCCAGGATGAGAGCTGGAGTCAGGCTTTACTAAGAGGGAGAGCCCCAGTACCTTGACGAAGCTGAATGGAAGAAGCTGCAGGACGACTAAATCATGAACTCGGATCCTGCTCATCTCGAGTCTCATTGTCATCACGTCACGCGTTCAGAGATCTGAGAGAGGAAAGGCATCCATCCCAAGGGGGAAGAAGGGAAGGGTTCTTTTCCGAGACATGGAATTGCATTGTATCTCCGGAAACATGCAACCGTCTTATGGGTTCTTGAATCAATGCAGCCTCAGGATTGCCTGCTCAAGACAGCCGAGGCGCAGCTGCAATGTTGGAGATATAGTTGGACAATATTTAGGGGCGGTACAAACCTCCTGATCGAATGTTTTTCTTGGAGTAAGGTGATCTTTTTGCACCCGTGTCGCGCGGTCCCTCCAAAAGTCCGACAAGGCCGAGAATTTCTCAGGGTAGGTTCCATTGCTTCCCCTGCGCCGCAGCACTCGCGGGCCCTGCCCATTTGCCCAAAGGGAGCGTCGAAGTTGCAAAAAACGATGCTGCATCCGGTTGTTCTGGACGATTGGTTTGAACCGAAACCAATTAAGCTCAAAGCAAATTGCAGAATTGAACTTGTTGTTAGAATGTCAGGATTTACAGGCCAATAAAATTCATAACTAGTCAGAATGGTAAATGTTACGACTACCATAACTCACCTTTAGTGGGCCTTTAATTATTTTTACGGCCGTAAATCGCACTTTTAGACTCTTGCGATTAGTAAGATTCAAACGAGCCATTTCGCTAAGCAAGTGTTGAATAGTTTCATGGGATCATCCCCAACCCACGAAGTCATTATAAAGGCGCACCCGATGAAGTGTACGAGCCTCGGCAGGAGAGCACACAGTCCTCTCGATGGTATTTCTCAGCCTCGTCCCTGAACTATATACTTTCTGAAATTGCTGCAATTTTTTGCGCTAATCTTCTCTTCGTGTGAACAATTTGTTAGCCATATTATGACGAAGTATGGGAAAAAGGATATTATTGTTTCGGGACGTTTTGAAGGCTCGGCCACTCGTTAATTATCAATTTTGGCAGGCGAGACCTCATTAAGGTTCGAGTAATTAAGTGAGTAATTAGATACAGTTTCTTGGCCATTGGCAAAAAAATCCCTCGTACCTTTTGAATAACTAATAAGTCCATTAAAAAGAGACTTTTTATAGACTTATTGTGTAACAGAGTGACCTAAACGTCTCGCTCTGCTACAAGTGGGCATGTTTGCATTGACCTTGCAGTAAACCACGTGGGAAGAGCGTTTTGCAGGAACCTCATGTAAATTGCAAACGAAATTCCAATTATGCATCCGTCTTCCCATCCATCGGCCATTATACTGTTAAGTAACAAATTAGTGATGAATTTACATGTATTTAGAATTCTTGCATATAAACTAAGCAGGCATTATACTGCGTCCGGCAGATTTATGTTGCCACGGTTGATTGTTTTTTCTACGTAAACTGCGGTGAAAGGTCTTTAGTAGGTTGAACATTTTCTGAATTAGATTTGGGCATGCCATAGTTGCATCAAGAACAGGAAATGAAAATTTCTACTTTTACAGATTTCGGCTGCAGTGGTCTGCTGCCTAATAACTACTGTCTATTCGGCGATAGCTCCTGGCGAAAACGCCTACCTTCCCCCTAAGGAGGGTTACAGCTACCCCAGACCCAGCGTCCCGTTCCCGGCGGCGCCTCAACCTCCCGCGCGTCCTTCTAGACCGAGCTTTGGACTTCCGAGTCGCCCTCCTCAAGCTTCAATACCCCCCTCTTTCGCCCCCTCGCCAAATCCTTACAAGCCTGCAGGACCTCCGACTAGCCCTATTAAGCCCGGCGGCCCTGGACAAACGCAGGCTCCCAGCTACGTCCCTCCACCTACTCAACCCCCCTACAGACCACCCCCCAGACCTCCAGGTAATTAATTGGAATAATGATTAATGATAGCTGCGGCTTGTACACCTGTGTTATTTTATTATTTAATAAGTGTGAGTAAAAGGTTAAGGCCAAGATTGTATTTTAAAGAGATGATGATTAGCTATAATAATTCACCTATTAGGCATTCAATACAATAACTGCGATTTTTTCTTAGCGACTCCTGGGTACTTACCTCCCCCCCAATCAAGGCCGCCGCCGAGCTATGGCCCCCCAACCTCCCCGACTCTCAGACCTCAGCCCCCCCGACCTCAACCTCCAAGACCGCAACCTCCTCGCCCTCAACCTCACCCAACCTACGGGCCGCCCGCTAGACCTGGTAAGTTACAGTTGCAAGTATTTTGCAGGTTAAATGCATAACTTTGCCTTAGGGCCGCCTTCAGGACCTTATCCTCCAAGTAGGCCCTCGTTGCCACCTAGCGAAGGAGGACCATTCAAGACCTTCGGAGAGGTAAGAGAACTTGTTCTTATTATCAGCGAAACTGTCTGGTCATTCTGTGCAGAATGACCACTTGCTGGAGCCCCACAAGCCGGGCAATCCTTTCGACTTTAAATACGAAGTTAAAGATGAATTTGGAAATGACTATTCCCATAACGCCATAAATGATGGAGATACCACGAATGGGGAATATAGGGTACAGCTGCCTGATGGAAGAACTCAGGTGGTTAAATATACAGCTAATTGGGCTACAGGATTTCAGGCCAAGGTACCTCTGGGTCTATGTCACGTTCACTAAAAAACATATAATGCGTTTTTGTTTATAGATAAGTTACGAAGGACAGCCGACATACAACCCCCCAGGAGGAGGCGGATATCCCAGTCAACGCCCTTCAGGGCCTAGTTTCCCTGCAGTGCCAGCCGGGTCTGGTGGTAACCAGAATTACGCCCCTGGAGGCGGTTATTCTTACTGATAAGCTTATTTTGATGTACCTTATTTAGTATTAAAAGCAGATCATTGTTAAAGTAAGTAATAGAAGACTTTTTTTGTATATAAAATGCTTTCTATTTGCAGAGAGATGAGAGGGAAGAATTGTTTCTTTTTATGGTAGAAGTTCCGAAGAATTTAAATTTATTTTGTGTTTTTTAATGTTCGTTTTGGGTTTACATGTACTTTTAATAAACATTTCAATTTCCAATTCTTTGAGGATATATCACACTTACATATAGGTATTATTTTTGGAGTGGAGACAACACTGCCACAAAAATTGCGCTGTGTGGATTTATTAAGAAAAATTGTATGTAGGCGTTTAGTATTATTTTTTTTTAATAAGAAATATATTTTTGAACTAGGTAAAGTGGCCTCTTTCCCTCGAAAGGAATTCAAAAAAAGCTTTTTTTCGGTTCAATCAATAAAAATCCTGCACGTAAATGAAATTTCGGCAGTTATCGATTAATAAGCAGCGTTACGTAAACTTCCTTTCAGAAATGCTATTGTGTTAAGTTAGATTGAGCAGTGTATAAGATTTGCCATCCAAAAATTTACTTAAGTAGATAAGCATCGACCGTTTTTGCTAGCAGTATATTTACAATTTTCGCAAGAGCGCGTTTTCATATTGAATCCGATGGAAGTCAGAGCTCCGGTATGTCTGGCCGCGTTAACCATATTGTATCTATTGTTTACGTGAGCAGTGTACTACGAATAACAAATTTTCATTATCGAATGGTCGTCGTTCAATTTAACGTATGTAAATCCAATACACTGCTCGAACCAAAGTTTGACTGCAATACTACACCTCTTACAAAAACTTTCGGCAATAATCGGCGTACCAAAATTTCTTAAAGAAAAATAACATACAGTGATTGCAAAAAGTTTCAGCCTCGATGATTCTTCAAAATCCTGGTTTAAAAATCGAATACACTGCTGGTAAAGAAATGCACCTCTTGCAGACTTAATATTTCTGGAAGAAAAATGAGATATACTGCTCACAGAAACGTAGGACATTTATCAATTTACCTAAATTTCTAACAATTAAATACACTGCTTAAAAAAATTGTTTTAGACTTGTGGGATTAACGAAATTTCTGAACGAAAAGTGTACACTGGGACTGAAACTGACATTTCTGATACGTAAAGGTAATACCTTTTAACGACACATAGTTCGCCATAGAATATTTACATATTATTTTCTGTACGTGTTGATGGACCTCTGCCTTTCTTATTTTGATTAGTTCAGGTAATAAAAACTTCAGATAGATATTTGAATTTTATTTTGCCCTAATTTTACGACGAACTATATTCTGTTTCAAGCCTAAATTTCAATATGGATAAAAAAGTGTAAATAAAACGCTCTGCTCACAAAAGAGTTTATCTTGGTTCCTAGAGGATGGGAGGTGTGTTCCATTAATTGTACACTTGGAAGGAGAAGTTAGTGGCAAACCCGAGTTCAAAATACAATTGTGATCTTTTTGGGTTTCTATATAGCACGTATATACAATCAAACCGTCTTATCAGATGAGTAAATATATTTCCCTCTCTATCTTTAATAGTGTTTTTCTCAAAGCTAGAAAAGAAAGAAAGGGCTTATTAGAGAAAGAACCTACTTTATTGGAAATCATTAATTATTTAACTATTAATCACGCACTCCATATATACTATTTTAATCTCTCATATTTTCGAGAATACTAGTTTTGAACACTTCCAGAATTGCGTTACTCTTCGCATTATCATCAGTCCTAATCAATGTGGTGCCCCGTATTGACGTCAGGACTTGGATAGTTATAGCCCTCCTGATATCCGCCAATGCCGTTACCTACGTGTAGAGAATAACAATCAAAGGTTATTAAAGGGCATTCCACGAACTCACCATTGCTCGGAAGCCCATACTGAGGCTTAGTCTGAGGGTAAGTGGCTTCTCCTTCGTATTTGACGTCAGCATGGAAACCAGTCTTCCAATCAGCCCAGTAGGTCACAATCTGCGTCCTGCCGTCAGGCAGAGCCACCCTGTATTCGCCTTTTACTTGATTTCCATCGCTCTCTTCCTTCTGCAGGAAATTTGATCCTGAGTAATCATCTTTTACTCTATAGCCAAATTCGTAGGATTGAGGCTACAAAATTAAGAATTTTACATACATTCTTACTATAGTATCGTATCATACCTCCTCATATCCTCCATGACCTCCTACACCATGTCCACCTGGATAATCCCCTGCAGGGGGTCCATAACCCTGACTGGGAGGACCGTAAACTGCCGACTGGCTCCTGACAACGCCAATTAGACCGAAGAGGAATAATGTGATTTTCTGAGAGAGCAATGGAACTTAATTGCAAGTAATGGGCCACTTTATACCAACCTTTTGCATAGTTAAATCCAATACGCGACTAGTACCTAAGACGGTGCAACAGTAAACTAGACAAATGCAAGACGCTTAGTGTGGGAAAGTAAAAAATCTGTTTGGTTTATATACGTTTTCTTATATTTGGCAATCTGTGAGAAGATCTCTCGACTGGGATGAGGCAATGGCTTTTACTCTAGTTCAATCCCACGCGAAGGAATTTTTATGCAGCAGTGCCCCCTTAACATTGCACACCATTATCGAAACACTTAATGATATGTTGTTTGATGAGACCAAATCGGTATGTGTGCTAAATGGCTCCAAGTAGAGCACTCACCAGTCAGTGATTTCTTAATAAAAGGAGAGAAACAATGGGGGGTATACTTCGGAATGAGTTAGCAAAGGATATTTATTGCAACTCGGAGGCCGTAAAAAAATCTTTTTAGCCCGCTGTATAAAATCTGATGAAAATCAAATACGTGCCACTTATAATATATTTGTTTATTGCTGTGTAACGCTTCTCATTAAAAGCATTATATGGTCAATTTAACCAACTGCAATTGAAACGAATTCGTATCATCCATATAAGTGTATAAAAGCGATATTATTATAATCGCTTACAAAGCTAATTCCTATGCACGAACGTTAATTCTTAAACTGTTGTGTTCAATGGCACTCCTCCGCACCGACAGGCAACAAAACGTACTGTTTTAATTAGAATAACTGTCGAAGAGTACTCGCTCCTATTGTATAAGTGTGTATACTTAAGTCGGTGCGTGTGCAATAAATTTTCAGTAACAAAACAATCGGAGAATTGCCAAACTCCCATTATAATGAGCGGTCTTTGTTAGGGGAACGTGTATTTTGGCTTGTTGATTTGTTTTGCTTTCTTATCTGAAAGATTGCACTGATTGGAGATTGATGAGCCTTATAAAAGGAATTTCGAAACCATGAAAATAGACGAGCTACTTTGAACTCATAATAATTTAAATTAATTTGACCTCATCCTAATTCGGCACACACCTCATAGTCCCGAACCCTTTTGAACTGCCAATTGATATCACGGAAACCTTATCCTGTATTCGTCAAGGATTTGTCGAGATAAAAGTTCTTAGTTGCTTTGATCAACGTCTAATACACATTAAGACTAAAGCGTTTTTGTTATAGGTTTTATCGGTATCTACAAAATGAGTTAAGGAATATTACCAATTAAGATGTCTAGACAAAATTGCGAACGCTGGTATAGTGATTTTTATACCTCAGACGGGTTAATGTGACGGATTTCCATTTAGCTATCACCACATGGTCACAGTCGTTTTTGTCAATATGTTAAAAATAGTATTGGGATCACTTTAAAACTTTTAAAAACAAAAAAACACCTGAATTTGAAAAGAATAATTTGTATTATTCACGAATATCTATAGAAACAGAAGCAATAACAAAAATATGATTATTCTTAACTCAAAACAATATATTATAATTACATTTGTTTCACAATGAAAAATAATCGAAAAATCTCTCTAAAAATGTCATATAATATAATTATTACACATTTATTCACGAAAAATTCATAGTACAAGCTAGCTAAAAATATGCACAGCCAAATACATTATTTAAAACGTTAGTTATTATTCCCTTTAAATCGGTTGCGCATTACATAAGAAATGAAAAAAAGCTTTAATATAATATAAAATGGAACAAAATAACTATGTTGGTCACCAGAAGAGGATAATGCGAAATTGCAAAAAAAAAACAATATTTTCTTTGTATATAAAGGTCCAATACTGATCAAAGAAATCAAATTATTTTTATGAAAATTACAAAATAAATTTCAAAATACCTCAACTATCTTCAATGCTATAAAACTACGCAATTCTATACTAATAAGTATATTCATAAAATTTGACAAACAATTTAGACACGACAATAATTTTGGAAGATTTTTGACTTTCCCATACCTCTTACCTACCTAAAAATTCGTAGGAAATTGTATGCTATTTGCATTTCTATCTGACTATCATTTCATCAGAACCTCTTTAAAAAATAAAGTACTTTGAAGTACTTTCTCAAGCATTTCATGCTCGGGAACACTTTGTAATGATTTAATTGAGCACCTTATAAAGGAGCTTGAATGACTTGAGTTTCCAACTGCCAAGCAAAGATTTAGGGGATTTAAAAACAAAAGCTTCTGGTTAGAAAATCAAGCAATTCTATAAAAACATTGAATATTCACTACCAAATAATCAAGTATAAATATATGGTATAAATAACAAAATACTTCCTACTTAGGCAGAGGAGCCTGAAATGTTACTTTTACCCTCTCCTGTGTTATCTTCATCATCCTCCTCTTCCTCTTCAAGTAGCTTCCTTGCCAACTGCAGGGCATGAAACTCATTGTAATGTTTTTTTCTAGAAGGATGCACTTTGGTCTTTATGTTTAATAATACAAAGACAAAGCAAATACGGACAAGGATGTCTACTTACAGGTTGCAAATAAATATAAAATTTCACTAACCTTTTTAGCTCAAAATCTTTACGTTTTTGCTTTTCCGTCTCAGTCAATTCACCTTCCTCCTCATCTGAACTGTCAGACTCAAGGTCTAAAATTTTGGGGGGCTTATCCGCAGCAATTTTTATTCTTAAAATGGCAACAAAACCGATAAGCCTTAAGGCGTGTAAACTAAGCTTTTGGGATACTAAGAAACGAATAAAGTAATAATCAAAACCTACCTTGCTGCCAGTTCCTCTGGATTCAGGCCTTCAGTATTGCCATCTAACATGTCAACATCATAATTGTATGGGGTTTTTGGCTCGTCGATCTTCATGTGACCATAGTCTTTGCCGGGTGGGTGGTATGTCGCAATAATATTCATTTCGTCCCATTTTGTCTCTTTAGTTCTCCTTAAATTGTCAACTGATAAATGTAGGTCAAAAATTTTACATTGGTTTTTCACGTGAAAAGAGCTTGAAAAAGATTTGCCTATAGGTACAGCTTAGTCATGCAGACGTTTAGAATTTATTTAAGCGGTTAAAAATTAATTAAATCAATGATTCATTTGAGAACACATCCGTTTTGAATGTTTTACAGAGGTACCAAAAACTTTTTCAAGATGGGGTTGGTTATTTAGGGTTAACAAATGGGTACTTTTAAATGTATATGATATGATGCCTTACTTGGCTGACGGCTGATTTTCCTGCTTATCAAAACTACTAGAATTTTTCAAAATGCCTTTGGCAGGCCGCTTTTGTAAATTTTCAGACATTTTTGCTTAAAAAAAATTTCAGTCAAAAGTCAAAACAAAAATGTCAATGTCAGAAATTAGAAATGTCGTAGCAATATAAGAACTTCCAATTATACTCTCGAAATTCAAAATGCACTGTGAAGTGCTTGTTGTAAAAAATGTAAACAATTCTACTTGCATATATTTTCCTCGAGCGTGTAGTAATGTGTATTGCAACATTTGAGAGCTAAAAGTAGTACTTTACCGTACGTAAACTGTAAAATTTTACCGCACGAAAATCAAAATGTTATATATCAGCACTATAGTTTTTTTTTAATATTTGAAATGGATATTCGATTAAGATCCTACAGCGCACTTGTATTTGAACCAACGACGCACAAGAAATTTTCTAATGAGCCCTGGGGAATGTAAACAAAAAGAACCTGTCAATTATGTTTAAATATTTATTAAAAATACAGGGCATACAACACATCCAATCATACAATGATTATTTATGCATGCCCTAAAAAGCATTAAATTTTATAATACATATAAAAAGCTACCTTCATTAAATCTAAATAACATACACTGTAACTATTAATTCAATGCGCTATTTCCTTAATTTTTCCAACTTTCCAATATTAAAGCATCATCAACGACTACTCTAAGCCATTATACCATTAAGGATTTATCGCACGTCTTGAGGAACTTTTTCTAAAACTTCCCAATAATGATTAATATAAATCCAAAAATCTCAAACCCAATTATTTTAATACGTAATGCATTAAGCAGCAGATGTGCAGCTTAACTGGTGCCTCCACAACTGAGAAGCAGGCACCATATTTGCGCAAAATTCACAAGGCAATTCCTCGCTATCCGGGCTTTCTGCTCTTGGGGGAGACCTCCTGCGAGGAGCTTCATACACAGGAGGAGTATAGTCATCCTCGTCGCCCAAAGGAATACTAACCCTTCTAAAACACATTGAATCAGAATAATATTTTAATAAATTGTTAAATACTTACCTGTTCCTACGAGGATTGAATCTGGCCAAATCAGGCCTGCAGCCAGTTTCGTGCTGGACAAGTTCGTCGTGGGGAATTGGGGTGTCGCAGAATTCGCAAGGTATGGTCAACTCAGTGGGCGGGTTGCGACGTCTTCTCAGGAATTGGAGGGATGGATTTGCTTTAAATAATTATGAGACAAATTGGTTTTCTCAAATTATTCTTAAATCTTTGAGCAAAATAAATAAATTAAAATAAAAATAGAAATTAAACAATTATTAACTGTAAAATTTTTCAAATGCATTGCATTGTATATTTTGATAATTGCGGAATCAACTGTAATTTCTAAAAAATTAATAAAAAACAAAATTTTTTATTTAATTTCAACACCCTTGCAATACTAAAAACTTCTCATAGATATATCCAAGTTACTATCATTAATTAGACAAAATTTAACGTGTTTAGATCTACGTTTTCGGCGTGGAAAGGAGCCAATCGCCAGCGTAAATGTTTGAACTACAAAAAAAACATTGACGATCGTGTTAGTTTCATGCACAAACGAAATTATTGTAGAAAATGCGCAAAAATAGATACTGATAACATTGACCGCGGCGGCACTCGGTGAAACTTGGCAGCGAGTTTCTCTACTGCGAAAACAAGCTTTAGTGCGACACAGAAAAATTAGTTCAAAAATCACACAAATCCACGGGGTCTAACCTTTATCATGATTGAAATAATTCCTAGGAGCAGTAGCACTAGTTCTCAGAGGAATAGTGATACTAGCTGAATCATGCAAGAGGTTCCTAATATATTCGGTTTTGCCTGTGACAGAACAAACAACTGTAACAGCACTGAAACACAGAAGTTTGAGTCTGAAAACTTACAATCCAATCTTCGGGAAATTTCCTTATAACTCTCCCCTTCCTTGTTTTTCCTGAGTCCTCCTCCAGGCTGATAAGCAGCAGGCAAATAAGGCATTGGGTCATAATCCACATCAGCTAAACGTAACCTCTCCGATCGTCTACGACTGGGGGATGTTTCTAAATTTGCAGCTGACTGGGAGCGCTGAGTGGTTGAGTCCCAAATTGGCGTGGGAGCCGGATCAGTGGGTGCAGCATCTAAGAGTTAAAATTTTAAGAATGCTAATTTTTTTTCATATTTCTAAGGAACTAAAGATAAGCCGTTCCTCGTATATAATCCTCCGATATCAAATAATATAAGTCACAATTTGACATCACAGATCATAATTTGACAGCGTCAATCACTTGAAATCTGTGGTTATGATTGGTTACTAATACTAGAACAATAAAAACAAAAGAACGGCGTACAGTTGCTATTTTTTCAGGTTACGAAAATTTCACTGCTACTAAAATCAAAACAAAAGGACCTTTATGACGGGAAGTTTTCAAGGGCTTTTCCAAGGTCTTATACAACAATAAATCACCTTTACTATCACTTTACCCTCGTGACCCCCAATGCTTCAAATAGACCACATATTCAGACAACATGTGTGTGTATACTTGAGGTTTTGCTAAATATAGCATACAGGAACACTGATTGCACATGCTAAAATATCAAAAGTTAACTCCCAATTGAACAATAAAGCGAGCGTAGCCCTCTCGTTTCACGTGTCAATCAACTTTGAACTATGATTTGAAACTTACCCTTTCTTATTTTGACGAATCCATGATTGGAGTCCCAATGGGTTTGCTTATTTTTGAACATCACCAACTCTCCACACTCCAAACATTTGTCAGTGCGACTTCCACAGTAGTTTTCATGCTCTTCAAGATCAACTTTAGGGAGTTCCAACTCACAATACCTGCATGGAAGAAGGCCTGAAAACAAGGGTTGATAGGAAAAAATCATGATTTTGATTGAAAACTATTACAACTATAAATCTAAATTAAAATCTACCTTGAGACCCTTTAGGTTTCATTGCACTTCCTTCATCAAGGCGTGGTATCAAGGGAGGCTTCTTTACAGCTCCATTCTGAGTTGCAGGTTTTGGACATTCATTGGCAACATCATCAGTTATACAAAAACCAGTAGAATTTGAAGACATATTACTTGAAGAACTTGTTTCTTTGGGCAATTTTTGACCGAACCTTGAATGGCTTGAATCATAGCCACCACCATTCCTCACAGTCTCATTCAGTTTAAACCCAGTATCTATTAGATGACCGTGCCTTTTCAAGTAATTTTCCTTGCGTATTGCAATCTTTTGGTCCTCCACTGACTACAATAATTTAAGTTTATGTAAATCTATAGAGGTAAAATACATACCTTTCTCTGTTGGAAGTACAAGCTCTTCTCAATGGGTAGAGATGGAGAGATGGATTTCTTGATAACAGACCTGCACTTTTCTCTATGCACCTCATATTCAATCTTGGGAATGGGCTCATTGCAAACCTTGCAAAGTGTGATGTTTCGGGCACAGTGTATAGTGTGCATAACATAATTTTGTTGGGGGATCTCTTTTTTGCTTTAAAGTACAAAACAGTGAAAAATAGTAATAGTTTAGGTGCATAGTCAATAACTAATTCTACACTTTTCAACTCAAATAAGATCTGAAGGACCATCACAAATAACTTCCAAGCCATGTGACATGGATTTCACCTAAAAAAGAACCAAGGATCTGTATGACTTTGTTGAAAAACTGAATTCCAATGATCAAGTTGTGAAGTTCTTGAATTTCAATTGGCATTGTTGCAAATCAGATTCAATCAAAAATTCAGTTTGCATGTTCATTGCAATAGTTTGTTACTTTTCTATATTTTATTGAATGTAGAAAATTGATAACTAAATTGTTTAATTCTGTGAAGTCAATTATGTTATTTTGGTGCTTGGTTCCTTCTAGACACCCAGAATGCATATAAATTATGGTACACTCCATTATTTGTTCTAATCTAATCGTTAACTTACCAATTATTGCACATCTCCTTTTCAACATTTGTATCCATTTTCTTCACCTTATAATACAAGCAACAGTGATGTCAAGGCCAAGATCCAAAGCACTTTTAATCTTCTTTATAAATTTTGTATTAAAATGGCAAAAAGATCTCAAAGCAGTATTTACCAGGAAGGTACCATATAGACTGGGAATAGGAACAAAAGTTCTAAATTTCAGGTATTTTTAGCAAAGTTGGAATCGACATAGCAATTCGGGCTAAATTTAGCTTAGTATTATTAGAAATGTATTCAGTTCCTCAGTGATTCCGTCATGACGTAGTGTATATGAGACTTTGGTGGATTTAAGGTGGTATTAATGATTTTGGCTAAATCTCCATGAATTTATAATTAATCATCATTTTTAAGCAATTTGCAACTAACTTGATCAAAAAAGAATATTAATTTGAAAGGAACGAATTTAGTGCTACTTACACTTCAAAGTGAACACCATATTACTATGGAAACATTTTAGAGCAAAGAAATAAGGCATTAAAACACTGGGTTTCCCCTACTATTAACCGCTTGGATCAGTTATTATTCACATTGGACACTTTTGTAAATGTCATAATGTCATCATTAACTGTTTACCTTTCAAAAAAACACAACTAGAGATGTGCGTACATATTGAAGAGAATGTAGACAAATTCCTATTTCTTCAAAAGCACACTTTTACGAATAAGTATGAGACAAGTTCAAAACTCTTGTTATATTTGGCACATACATCAAGTTCATAATATGCATATCATTTAACCGTCAAGGGACACTTTACTTACTAACTAATTAACATTGATCCTTAAGGCTTAGAAACGCAATATAAAACAGAGGTATTGCTTTCGTTGGTCAACTGAAAGTTGCAACATCAATACAGGGTGGTCCATTTAAGCCATTAAGAGTTTACCTTTTAGTATATACTTTTTCAAAAATTAAAATTACTGAAAGGATCTTTCCCATTTAAGTGAAATCCACCCTGTATAGTGACACAGAGGTACACGAGTGTGGTCTATTTCAATATTAAAATATTATGCTAGACACCTTTTTACTTACAAATTGAATCTAATATATTTTTTATATAACAAAAACACGACTAAGATTTATCAGAACAGTTTACTATTAACTTATCTATGCGTTTCGTCTATTATCTTATATATAAAATTAAATAAAAATATATAAA